>NW_020798702.1:387056-550772 GCF_003344945.1 Aspergillus welwitschiae | reverse complement strand
AAACCCAACTCTCACAAACCCAACTCCCACAAACCCAACTCCTGTAAACTCAACTCCTATAAACCCAACTCTCACAAACCCAACTCCCGCAAACCCAACTCCCACAAACCCAGTGTACTCTGCAACGAAGCATTTCAAATCAATTTCCTTGCTCGTTTCTGTCCATAGGACACAATGCAGCCACAAAGATCTAGACTTCGTAATTAGTCTCCCAATAACTTCCGGGTCTCTTTTTGACGTCAGCCAACGGGCTAGAGGTAAAGCAAGTTGCTAGTTATTAGTACCAGGCTATGGTACTAGCAAGATCTGTGTATTAGTCATTGATAAAATATACTATAAAAGACCAACATGTGTACGGGAGTCCATAGCACATTTGTATAGTTACAGATATCACCTTACTTGCATCCAATTGCATGCATTAGACGAAAGGTATGACACCTTATATACTGCCAGGATAATTTGTTCTAACTGATATGATATGCGCAAGGGCAATGGCCATACGTGACCTAGTACACAATAGTAGAGGAGCCTACGATACCACAGGTGTCAAAAAGCCTGGAGCACCTCCACCGCCACCCTCTACAAGATGATTTTCAGCTTAATGGAGTGCAAGCATGGAGCTGAGACTAGAGCATAAGGTCTGTATTCAGATATTGTTGGTATTTATAATGCGTCAGACTGTTCTTTTGCTTACCTCAATTTGCAGATAACCTTTGTCCTGGTGTAGATACAAAGACTCTCTTTTAAATGTGTCTCAATGAAATTCTATTTGGCCCAATTTCTCAGTTCGCATACTGGAGCGAAATGGAGGCTGGAAGGAAATACGGTATGAATAGGTGCACTAGAATTCGATTGGTGTGATGGAGCATGGCGGATTCAGGAGAAGGTGCATCATAGTGGCCCTGACCAGGGTGTCAGTTCCAAGACGCACAGATTACCACTACATTTTCCAATAAGAGAATAGCACTTGAGCACTGCAGCTTATCACACTCCCATCCCAAAATATCACGCTAGCTGATGCAACATAAGGCCATGTTGGTGTGTCCTCGCCGCTCATAGGCCCATTTAGAGTACAACAAGCAAATGAGCCGGATAAGTAGGCATACTCCGCTGCCATCGTATGCTCCAGGTGACGTAATGTCAACATGGATACTGGCTCAGCCTCGCACCGAATGAGGAGTTGAGTATAAATATCCCTTCGAAGTCCCGGGTTGCGGGCCAGTCTGTACTTTAACTCAACGTGTATCTCTTAGGCTCAATAACCTCCCAAGCTAATATTGCCGAGATATGTCTCTATCCGGGCTTTTTGCTGATACCACTTCCGTTTCTATGGAAGTACGGACTCGGCTCCTCGACCATAGTCAAATCTCCGAAGATGTTGGAGTGTTTCCGACTTTGTTATATTCACTTCCTGGGTCAAGTTATGGTAAGCGGCAGCTCTGCACTCAAGTCAGCATATATACTGAAGTCCCTCAGAGAACCCGATCGACGTCGATGCTCCCAGGATTGGAGAAAATGGTATTAGTGCCTTCTATCATGATTTGCACCGCCCTGGTGATAGTAACAGTATGTTGCAGTACAAATTCTGCCGGGGAAAATACACTGATGATGGGCTAGAAAATCAAATTGATCTTGATACGGTCTCTGTGGTGACGAGTGATTCAACCATTGCTACCTTACCAGCAAGCCCTGCCCAGACTGAGCTTATGCCAGATGGTGAGGAACGAATTGCCTTCAGAGTAATACATTACTAAAAAGATACAGGCCGGTCCTTAGAACAATACTATGAGTGCAAGATATGTTATTGCAAGGTAGTAGATCTGGCACTAGGCTGTGGCCATACTTACTGCTACGATTGCTTTAATAGCTTCTTCCATGACTCTGTTCTAGAGGGAGCTAGAAGAATCCAAGCATCACCATACGATTATCTGGCATGCCGACTATACAAGCCATTTTGTCCTTATTGCAAGGAGGTGCTTCCTGGGCAGTACACGGACCCTGAGAATTGTGATCATCTCAAAGGCTCCTATATCCAATTGCGTTGCCCGGAACCGGGAGCCTTGCATTGCTTTATCAATAACTACATGGTGCAGGGTGTCAGATTGAAGATGCTCTGATCTCGATTTAATTCACTCCCTGCAGACCTTCATTCTCCCCAGACTTATTGTTATTGGTATATTGTTCGTTGTCATCACCGGTTGTGCCATACACGTTATCAGAGAATGAAGTCTATGACAAAGCCCGGGAGACCAGACTTTGGCCTGCGAGTACCTAGCCAGTCGGCAGTGTGAAATATTGTGCCTAATTTGTAGAAAGTGTCTCCCTGACCGCTATGCAGGTCTGGACGATTGTGATCATCTTTCCGGCTTCTATGTCCCTCTGTGCTGCGAGGCGCTACTGTCTCACCTGCCACACCTCCCACCTACCTCAGTCTTTCATAGTAAATGCACAAACTTTGTGATGATTACGTCATCGTAGTTTCTAGGCTCTCACAGTACCTCCCCATAAAATTCTTACCTGCCTGACGCATCAATCCCAACCTGGGGTATTATATTACTGTCTTAGGCGTGACATGGATCAAAATAGTAGGCGGTAGGATTATGCTAAATTAAAGAAGCATGCTTCACCCTTTAGAGAATGCATTCAAATCCGAAGGAAAGAAAAATTATCTACAACAGCGGGGTCCAGCTGCTTTGTATCTCTGAGCTGCCGCTCAGATATCCAGTAACTTCCTGCCTCTTCTACTTCGCTAACTTCCTTTAGTTCTTAGTTTCTCTCTATAAGCCCCTCCGGCTTCCTCCACACCAGCCTTCGCTCATGCCATACCCTGCCGCCTGTCCGAGAAAGTAACTTTGTAATTAGAGTGTGCAGAACTTATCCCGCTTTTTAAATGAGACAAGCTGCTGCTTGAGACCTAATTTTAAGCCTGAGGCAACTATATTAGTCTCGGGCAGCAATATGGGTAAAATAGCAGGCGATAGGGATTCTGCTGGCTTTAGAAGCAAGCCTTATCTGATAAGTGTGAGGATCCGGTCGATCTCACATCCACCTAGCAAAGTAGATTTATTAAGTGATGCCTCGTTCTGAGTCACCAGACTCAGAATTCTAGTCTTTTACCGGATGGCGTAGTGGTACTACAGCTGTTAAATTCCGGAGGATTCACTCCTAAAGCGCACTAGGAGCGGGTTCTGACAATAAGGTAGACGGAGGGTGTGGCATGAGTGAAGGCCGGTATGGAGGCAGCCTGGTGGCGGTAGCACCTTCTAATTCTAATCCAGGCATGGCACAACTACTATGATATACAATGTGCTATTATATTAGGTCAGGAACTCTAGCTCATTGATGGTATGGGTCGTGAGTCCATATGTGATCCAGCTGGACATTATATTTTTTTGTTTTTCTAGATATAGAATGATACCTACCTTCTAGCCATGCTTATATGAGAAGAAGAGGAGTACTGAATTAAAAGACTTCTAGATAAATAGAAAATAAAATATAATTATAATTATTATGGATAGTACCTACACTATGTATTCATGTAAAGTAATAGGAGCTTTCGGGCCCCGAGCAGCACAGAGTGACATAGAATCCGGTGAGATGATCTCGTCCTTGGTGCATAGCGGGCAGAGAGACACTTTCCACAAAATGCCACGACAGTTCATACTGCCGACTGGCTAGGTACTCGCAGGCCAATTCTGGTCTTCGCGGGTTATGTCATGAATTGCATTCCCCGATAACATATATGTAGCACAACCGGTGACGATACATAACAGTATACCAATAGCAATAAGCCTGGGAAAATGAAGGTCTGTGGAGAGTATTTTAAATCAGAATCAGAGCATCCTCAATCTGACGCCCTGCACCATGTAGTCATCGATAAAGCAATGCAACCTTCCCGATTCCGGGCAACTTGGTGGGACATAGAAGCCTTTGAGATGATCACGATCCTCAGGGTCCGTATACTTCCCGGGAAGTACCTCCATACAATAAGGACAAAATGGCTTGCATTGTCGGCCTGCCAGATACTCATACGCCAATGCCTGTCTTCTTCTAGCTTGCCTGAGAACAGAGTCGTGGAAGAAGTTATTGAAGCAATTATAGCAGTAGGTATGGCCACAGCCTAGTACCAGATCTACTACCTTACAATAACATATCTTGCACTCATAGTATGTTTCTAGGGACCGGCCTGTATCTTTTCTTAGTAATGTATTGCTCTGAGGGTATTCCTATTCCTCACCGTCTGGCATAAGCTCAGTCTGGGCCAGGCTTACCGGTAAGGAGGCAATGAGCTCAGTTACATCACCCGTTGCTGCGGAAACTGTATCAAGATCACTTGGGTTTTCTAGTCCATCATCAATTTATCTTCTTTGGCGGAGTTTGTACTGCAACATACCAATACTGTCACCGGGGCGTTGTAAATCATGAGAGATAATACTATTATCATTTCCCGTGTTTCTGAGAGCATCAATGTCGATCGGGTTGTCTGAGGAACTTTAGATTACTTGCTGATTTGACTGCAGAGCTGCTGCTTACCAATACTTGATCCAGGAAGTGGATATGGCAAAGTCGGCAACCCTCCAATAGCTTCAGAGATTTGACTATGGTGGAGGAACCGAGTATGAACTTCCTCAGAAACAGAACTTGTAACAGCAGAAGGCCCAGATAGTGACATCTCTCGACGATATTAGCGTGGGAGCGCTGACAGGTTCTTGGGCCTGAGAGATACATGCTAAGATGAAGTACAGACTGGCCCGCAACCTGGGACTTCGAAGGGATGTTTATACTCACCAACTCCCTCATCCCGTGCGAGGCTGAGCCAGTATCCATGTCGACGTTACATAACCTGGAGCATAGGATGGCAGCGACATATGCCTGTCCAGCTCATCTGCTTGTTGTACTCCAAACGGGTCTATGAAGGGTGAGCACACACCAACGTGGCGCTTTAGAATCCCTAGCCACTATATATCCAGGTACGCTGATCTCGAACTTGTGGGCCGTACATCATGCTGTAGAGGTAGCTACCGATCCCTTACACTTATTGTCTTGTGTTCCGATATCTTCCTGGCTTTGCTCCTCTCTAGATCGCTATGTAGAAAGAAAAGGATATGTATATAAAGCGCGCAAATTTGGGAGAATAATCAATGAGTCGTCTATCCAAAAGCCTTAGTGTACATGATCCCAAATACCACAGCTAATTGAGCGCCAGCTGAATGCAAGTCGGACCAACAGCGTCTGTATGGAAGGTCAGTTGCCGAGCATATGATTGGAACCTGGGTGATTTGCGCCGTTTCCAGATTCGACCTCTCACTTTTTGTTTCCGAGCGGAGATATCCGCTGTCCCGCGGTGACTGCACTACGGCAAGCCTATCTATTACCGAGTAACACAATCCAGCCTAGTTGCTTCATAAATTCTGTGGTTGAAGAGGCTGGAGACCCACTGCAGAACCTGACAATGATTTTGTTCAGAGAAGCGATAGCTCTGAATTGTGTATTAATGCTCAGAAGTACACTCCGGAAGGAGTGGTTACTGATCTCTTTCTCGGTGATCAGACGAGAAACCTGGCCGTAAACGAGGGTTTCCAGTATTTTCAGGTTGGTACACTTGTCTTGGAGGAGTCGCAAGCTCTGCAGGCCATCTTCTCTGAGTCCAATGTCACCTGATATATCGTCTATGCTCTCGATGACTGGAAAGTTCACGCGTAGGCGCGACAGAAAACCTGCATTCACAGGCCCGATACAAGTGAGGAAAGAATCTAGGAGGCTGCCTTGGCATTTGGAGACATCCTCGAGGACAAACTCATTTGCACCATAGAGAACGGCCCTCGCCTCCATAGAGACTTTTCGATTGGTATATAGTAATGCCAGCCATTGGTGAGGTCTCTCTGGCGTAAAAGTCTCTATCGGACAACCTGGATCCTGGAAAAGGAAGAGTGGATGTTGCACAGCAAGCACTTCCCTGTAAATAGTATGACGAAGTTCGACAGGGAGGCTGAAAAAGCCATCGTAAGCTGAGTTTGTTGGCCGAGAGTGAACACTTTCCGATCTCGCACCCGACATTGTGGGAGAGATTCAATGCCTTCGCCGGTGACGTACTATGCCGAGCAAGCAATGTTTGGCGCTTGTGTCCAGTTACTTCCAGGCCTACACTCGGACGTAATGTCCCTTTCCTTTCCTGGAGAAGTTGGGTAATATATTGTCTCTCAACGGCAGTCGGTTTGGAGATCCAAACAATCTTGCGGTTGTACCTCTGGGTGCTCCTATCGCAACGCGTCCACGAGGGGTAGCGAAGCTGGGAGCGACCGATTACGGCCCAAGGATGACCTAGCCAGAAGCCGAGTTAGCGTCTGCGTGATGCGTGGTATTCCCAAACGTACTGGTCGTGTAGGATCTAGAAAGTAGGTGACGGAGGGAAGGGATGTCCTGGCATTTCCGCGTCCAAGTAGTGGGAAGAGATAAGAATTTGTTATGTAAGAGGGGCGGGGCTACTGCGTGCTCGCGAAAGTGCGGGTCCGGTGTTGAGACCAGGCCCGACCCAAGCCCCGTTAGGAAAGACGACTTAGTATATTTTACCATTACTGGGCCGTTACCACACTACAGTAATATTCAAAGCGTTTTATTTGGTTACTTTATTAGTATTCATTCGACTATGTGAACCGACGTTTTCAGAATTGGATTTAATTGTATAAAGGAAGAGACTTGATTCTTAGAAATCTCGGGATATTAAGCAGTTTGTGAGTATAAACAATTCAGACCGGTGGTTTGAGTCACTGGAACTGGAGGATTCCCTGTATAAGGTATTACTTAAACCTGAAGACTGTAGACGGAAGACCATGGGCATTGGTCCACAGCCCGACCGTGGGCCCAGCCAGGGAAGTCCCGCTCGTGGTGAGGGGTAAAGTCAGTCTCAAACCGAGCCGAATCAATTCTAGTTACTGGGAGCCCAGTTGCTTTGATAAAGGAATGATTGTGTTGCCCAGATTCTCACACTTTTTCGCATGCTAATCATCGGACAATGGCGCATCCATCGACTGACAAAGACCAATTTCGACGTAAATTACGTCAGCGGTTAGATAGACTTCGGAACAAATCTCGAAGCCCGTTTCGCAATCCTACGGACAAGATCTACCCTCGCTCATTACAGGATGCTCAAGGGGATTTGGGAGTTTCAACCAGGTAAGTATTACATCCTATCAGTCAGATTGGGCTAACCAGGTAAGCAGTCTACCACAACTCGCTCTACTTGAGACCAGCAACGCCGATCAATCGCTTCTTATTTCGACTAGTAATACCTCGGAAACCTTGAAGCACACAAGGGAGGATGGACCGGGTCACATAAGGCCGAGATCTCCGCAAGGGGATATTACTGAGCAAAACCTGACGAAGAATCAATCGAACCCAGACGACAAACTTGACAGCGTCATTGGTTCTTCAGACCTTTGGAGTGCGGCTTACAGTGAGGCAGTGGCAAACCTTCGAGACGAAATAGATATTGTTATCTTGGAAGGGAGAAGTGTCACGCAGCTATTTACAGAGCTGGAACAATTAGAGCGGGAAGTGGCTCATGAATCCGCTTTCGACAGAGGGGTGAAATGGTTGCGGTCCTTACAGGTACCCCTCGAGAGATTTAAGCTATTACTGGATTTGGCGACCCCTCTAGCAAACATTGAACCAACGGCAACAACAGTCGTTGGTTTGATCAAAAGTGTGACTGCGGTAAATTGTTACATATACATACCCGCCCCAGTGGATATGATTTTCCGTGCTGACACAGACACAGATTGCCATAAGTTTTGCGACTGCTGATTTGGACTTTGCAAGGCAGATTGCGGATATGCTGGAGAAACTCTCCTACATCGATGACTGTGACACGCTCGGCCAGAAAGCTGATAGAAAAGACATCCACAAGGTATTACTGTTGTTACTTTACATGAAATCTATCTAACCTGTTCAGGCGCTCGTCATGGTGTACCAAAAGCTGCTTGAGTTCTATAAAGTCGCTTATGAAATGCTGAGCCGGAAAGGGACAAAGTTGATAATCAAAATGGTCCTAGAGACCGATCGCCTTCCGAATATTGTCCAAGAATTTCTGAAGTACTCCGATACCCTCCGGAACCTCATACAAAAAGCAACATGGGAGATTGTGGAGGACATCAAAGCAATGCTTTACGACCACGAGAGTAAGTTATGCAATTAGACTTGTCGAGTAGGCGCTTATCAGACCAAAGTCTCTAAGTGGTTAGGGAGCGGCCAGATGAGCCATCAAAGCCAGTACCATGCTTACCTTCAAGACCTCCGAGCTGATGCAGCTTGCGAACAATTGCTTGAAAATCCCAACTTCATCAATTGGTATGCGGCATCTGACACTAAGCGACTGGTTATTCTTGGCGATATGGGATGTGGAAAGACTGTTGCTATGTCATATCTCGTAGACATGATGAGAGAGAGAATTAGACGCCGTCTGCCCGAGCCTAAGATATGCTATTACTACTGCCGGGATGACAATACAGGGAGGGCTACCCACATAGCTTCGGCACTGATCCTATCGCTTCTGGAGCAGCTCCCAGGCTTAAAAAGGCCTTTTTTCGAGTGGTATAAAGAGGCTCAGGCATCTGGGACATTCGACCCAGCAACAAGTCTTAAGATATTGGGGGAATATATGGAAAGACTGCTCGAAATGACTGATCGCCCTGTTTTCTTCGTGATCGATGGCCTGGATGAGTGTGATCGGACGTCTCGAGGCAGCTTTCTGCATTTACTGGAAATGTTATCGGGAAAGGTCCCATCACTGAGAATTTTGCTTTCCAGTCGTCCTGAACAGGAGATATTGGAGCAGCTGGGTGAAACAGCTGTTATGGAGCTGGATGCAAATGCCGAGAGAGATACGGTTGTGGTTGAAAGACTGGTCCAAGACCAGCTCTCATATCTATCGATGGATGTCAAGGCACTCGTCCAAGAAAGATTGTCTCATTCAGCGCGAGGGAGCGCCATATGGACAAAGATGATAGTGGAACTTATCAAAGTTCGCAGAATCAGAGCGATCGACCCTATGCAACGGTTCTTGGAGAATATGCCATTACCAAGGCGACTTTCAGATCTCTATGAAACGTTACTTTTCCGTTGCACTTCCGACGAACCTGAGAATCAAGAGCTTGCAAGTACGGCATTAAAGCTTCTCGCCGTCGCTTATAGACCTCTTAGCTTGCTGGAATTAGCATGGGCTGCAACACTGGGCCTAGCTCATGTTACTACAGTAGATGCTCTTGCAAGTCTGGTAGATCACGAAAGAATCATAAGTCTAATCCATCCATTCATTGCTCGCGTCGATATGAGCGACGTGAAGAGACGCCAAGTCCGACTTGTACACCAGTCAGTGAAGGAGTTTATATTGGAGAAATGGTCCTCCAACCCACCTTCTGCACAAGGCATATCCTTGACAGAACCCGATCAACTGATCTCAACCCGGCGCCTTAGAACTCTGAACGCATCCATGCTGGATATATGTATCAGGTATCTCCTCTTGGACGATATTGGCAATAGAGATCTTTTTTCCCAGGAGCAAATGGCAATCGCAGAATTGCCCCAAGATGATAATCTTTTTGAGGATAACGAAGAGCCAGCTGACTACAATCCCTACTGCAGCTGGGAAACTTGGGAAGAGAATATGATTCGCTATGATCCGACCGAGCGTGGTTTTGGTGAGTTCTTTGTATATGCTTCATGCCACTGGCTGGAGCATTTCGGAGCCACCTCCGACGAAGGCCTCCCGACCTTAGCAAGCATAGAAGATGTATGCCAAGCAGGCTCACTTCGACTCCGTAACTGGATCCAACAGAATTGTCGCCCAGATTGTGTGATTTTGCCTAGGTTCGAGTTTGAAAGCAGCCTATACGACCCTCTCAGCATCACATCCCTTTACGGTTCAGAAACCATGCTACGTGTTGTACTTGAGAACTCGGATTATGGCAACGGCAAATTTCTGCAGGACCCAGCTATGCGGGCTGCTGACCAAATTCTCCGGTGGGGAGAGATAGCAAGACTCAGAATACTGTTTTTCGACAATAGGTTGGGCCAACAGCTACAGAACCCTGATTTTTTTCGGCTCGTCATACGAAGATGGGGTGACCGCCCTCCAAGGTGCCAAGATTGGGAACCTGTATTTGACCTTGTTAAGTATATGCCAGACAAATCGGACCAGGGAGAATGGCGCAATGAGCTCTTACGAGTGGCTATAGATGCAAACTGTACGCCCCTGATAAAGCGGTTGGACAGACCTAGCCACGGCACGGATCACTGATATTCTCGTCCGGCCAAATCCATCTCTCTGCAGAGCGCCCTCCGCACCTATAGCCGATTCCAATTATTATTTATGACGTATTCATTAGGCAGTCGTATACCATCAACACTCAATAGGCAAAGATAATAGAAGAGAAATATTCGCAGGCTTTCCTCAGCGCACTTTCCTTAGGCTAGTAAGATATCGATATAGTCTTGGAAGAGCAAAGTCATACTAATACTCAGGCTGTGGAGTATGTTTTTGTATTGAATATATGTTATGCATTGAAGTATGTACTATAGAAAAAGAATATATGCATCATGGCTTTATGAAGTATGCGCCAGGCCTAAATTGTTAAACCAAAGGAGTAGGTGCTCTAACGCCCCGAAGTGACTGTACTTCTCTCGGTAAAATCCGTGCACTTTGAAATCCCAGTCCCGATTTGGTGTTTCTGTCGCCTTTCCTCCTCATTGTTACTTTGGATTGAATAATCGCTAATGTAGTAGACGTTGCAGTGTCGGGTGTCCTGCCGTGACCCACCTCGAGCATTCTAACCAAATCATAGCCGAGGCCCCAGCACTGCTGGAGCTTGACGACACCAAACGCGCCGAACTACCGGTCCAATTCTTGGAAGCCTTTCTGAATAGCGTGATTACACTAGCTAAGAAAATTCGGGAGCAACCGTCGGCACAGCAGATCCGGGGCAAACTAAACAGCTTGCGGCCGATCGCAGAGGACATCACCCGCATCAGAAACGCAGTCAACAATATTACTCTCATCTAATCTCAGAATGAAGCGACGGATGCTTGTCTTTTGGATGGTACCTGGGAAGGGACGAAAATTCTTCGAATGACGACAAAGTTAAGGAGCTACCACAAGGCTCAGGGTCACGTGCCAACAGTAGTTGCCGAACTCAAGATGTGGGCTAGTGTGTCAGGGACGCCGATAAGCCTGGTGAACATAAAGTTCTGGCACATGAAGTCATGTGATTTGGCCCATGAGTCACTCGTATAGAACCGATGGAGAGAGATATTGGAGAGCTTCTTCAGCCAGCTTTGGATTTCAATACTAAAGTATATTTATTGGTTTTTCCGAAAAAGTTAAGATCATGAATAAAGAAACAGTAAGCGGTTTCTGGCTAATTTCATCCCGCAACTCATACATCCAAGGCGTAGTTAGTCCTTCCCGTTAACTTACGTGATATATTAGGAGAAAACGCCACGTCAGCTTCACAAATCAAAGCGGGGTATTTGGGTACGGTTTATTGGGGTTCAAACGGGAAGGCTGAGTGTTCAGGTGAAGGAGGATGAACAGGGTGAAGAGAAAGCGGCACGGGCACTAAGCCCAACGAATCACAAAAAACCGGGTGAACACCGACATACAACAGAAGGGATTCGCTGGTGGTCACCCACCCAACTACTAACCTCCCGGCGTGTGGCTTAAGTACGGCTGAGCGGACGGGAAGCCCTGTTTTCCACACCCTGTGGTCGTATGTACCAGACTATTTCCAGTGCAATATTATATCCTCCTTTTTCTATCATATCTTCATAGCACAGGCATTCATTTATCATCCTTCCTGAGCCTTCCCTACAAGTATAAACACATGCCAGCCATAGATATTATTATATACATCGATTCAAGTGAAAACACAGGGCTATGGCCCTACTCGATTTACCCGTCCTTGGCCTGTGGGGCTAAGCCCAAAAGGCTGCCAAGGTCTCTCGAAAAGAGATATGTAGTAGTGACTACTTAAAGGAAGATAGGTCTCGTTGTCAATCTATATTGCGGGCTAGGGATAGGGAGGAGGACCCTTCTAAGCGTTTTCCTGCTGAGCATCACCGCATTACTGATATCTTCCTCGGCTACAGCTTCACATAAAAGTCGTACGGGATCACTTGGCTTAATAAGTTTGCGCGAAGATTATTTCCAACCCTCTTCGGCGTCACGCTAATGGAAATCTTCCCTGGACTGAATTGATGCTCTCACACCTAAACGAGTCGCTTGGGTCGGTCGACGCACTGAAGAGACCGCATAATCAGCCACATGACTTTCAAGCAGTTCACGAACACATATGATTGTGGGGCTTGCTATTGAAAAATCAAAACTAACAAATTAGAGCTTCGTCGACAAGGCCTTACTTTCATAATTGTATGGCAGAGACCGTTGAGCTTGGACATATTCCAGCATCTGCTGCTGGTACAAGCGTTGAGCCGATGATAATAAAACTATCACAGAAGAGAAGTTAAATTAATTCTCGATTCGGATGGAAGGGCAAGTCGTCCAAAAATGTTTGTCCGGGAGGATGAAAGAGCACTATTTGTGGGTGGGTGCAGAAAGAAAAACAAAAAGAACGACCGAGACGTGACTCGAACACGCAACCACTGCCACATCCACTACCGGAAGGCAGCGCGCTACCATTGCGCCACCCGGCCGCTTTTGATGAAAATGGGTAAAAGCTTTTGCAATATATTCCACAACGACTTGTACGACCTAGGAAAATCGAGCATTCGATGTTCCTCATCATAAGTGGTGTACTTGCTCTCCAAATAGTGCAAATGTGAGTTCCTAGCAGCTCTCTACGTGTGTCCTGACTAGTTACTATGGAAGTTGTGCTGAAAAATGGGTTGAACCAAAAATACAGTGTCGTCACTGTGCTACTGCTAGTACCCGGTATGTCCAAATATATAATGCGCAGACGGTGTATATGCTGCCCCACCAAGTGCCATGTGAGATTGTCGTGCCATTTCCCCAGAGATTGACACTGTCATCACCAACCGCCACCCTCCGCTGAATATTATCAACCAATAACAGGGTTAAATACTAAAGTGACCTGCAACAGCAGACCCTGCGCAGCCTTGAGACCTACCACAGTTGGCAAATGATGGCCCTATATGTCGCAAATAAATATGGATGGCCTTCCATGCATCCCTTTCATTTTACCATGCCACAGTGAACCCCACAAGCGCTATGTGCTTTGCGTCCGATAAAATCGAGCTTAGAAGACACCTGAGATCATAGACCATGATCGAAAGCAATGATCCTCGCATAGAAAGAATCGGTAGGGCTGAATCCCAAAAAGCTTAGTATAGACATATCTTGGCCGCACTCTTAGCTCACTGCATCTGTTAAATGATTAGCGAAGATCACCCCTGGCCACGTAAGTACGCAAAGATAGATGTTTTAGGTCGCTCGAAGTAGCTGACTTTTATAAGCTTAAGGACCTTTTTAGCCAGTATCAACCAGGGAGGAAACATATCGCACCGTACCATGTTTTAGATACGGCAAGTATCAGTCCCACAAACGGAGTGACCCGACCAGACCAATTCGAAAGCTAAGAACTGGGGAACCTGGAGCTTACCTAGCTGCATTCACTCCCCCTCTCAGCCACCAGCCTAATCAGCAATCTTTGTATTACTCTCATCCGCTCTCCCCATCCTGCTCGTCGACCCCTCCATCACAACTTCATCACCTCCCCATCACATTTCCTCTCATCCCCCAATTCCAGAACAAACTTATCACCAAGAATCCCCTCCCTACTCCAAAATGACCAACGAGGAACGTCACGAAGAGACCGGTCGTATGTACCATCACGTCCATCGAACGCACGATCATACTAACACAAGACCAGAATTCGGCCCTGTCCCCATCCCCATCGACACTTTGAAAGACTTCTACATGGGAGTCCTCAATAAGATGGAAGAAAGATACCACAAGCTCCCCAAGGCTCTCGCAGTTGAGCTCAAGTTCAAGGATAATGCCGGAGAAGGACGGTTCTCGCTTGAATTTCTCGTGAGTAAACATCTGCTTCCCTATGAGATTATCAAAGTCTGACATCTTGGATGTGCCAGTTGAGTGCCACCGAGGAGACCACCGCAGAACAGAGAACCACTACCTTTTCCACTATTCTTCATACAATGTCGGAAGAGTCGAAGTTTGAAGGATTGAACATGGACATCTGCGTCAAGTGTATCACTGTCTGAGATAAGCTGTGACAGATGGATTGATGGGGCGGGCTTCATCTACTGAATCGATCACTGACAATCTCGTGTTCTTGTGGGTTTGTGCATACTTCGGTACCAAAATACTGGCTCAAGAATGGCTATTGGGAAGTGGCAGAGAGTGGTTCTGTCTTTGTGATGATTGTGAAGCTCTAGGATGCAGGCCATACTAGTGGAGGAACTATCAGCAATACCATATGCCGTCTCTAGCCTGAAGGACGAAAGTTAGTTGATTGATTGAATCCATTCTCTACAGACTTTCAAGATCACACAGATACAAAAATTGGGATTCTCCCTGGTTGAAGTCATACATAAGCTTTCCTCATGGAACATACTAGGCGACGACAGGAAGTCCATATATCGATCTTAAACCCACAAAATCAACCCTTTTGTTGCAGTCTGATATCCAACTATGTAGTTCACCAGCAAAATACCCATCTTCTCATGCTTAGACAACCCATATAGCACTGATGGCGCCAATGCACTTAACCAGTCGCGGCAGAGTAATGGTTCGATGGCGGACTGAAGATTCACTGGGATACCTCCCCCTCTGGCCTGTAGGACCAACTATCGGTGGTACTCCAGACGCTATTGTTACCGAAAATATCATTTTCATAATTTAAATTCATATCAATGCAGTCGAGCGCCATAGGCTGGGGATCAATGTGTCGTTACTCGGTTAATGGGGTTGTTTTGTTTCATCTAGGTTAGAGCCGATGCACACTCTCTGGGTAGAAATACTTGCGACCGACGAAAAGGCGCGGTAGTCTAATTTCAAACCCTGTAGCTTGAGAAGAAGTAAAAACAACTATATGAAGTGAACACTAATAGAATTAGACTAGAGCATGGCGTAGGTAAAGCGCTAGAGAAAGAAAGTAAAAAAAGAGAAAGAAATCAGATAGCATGTCCTGGTTTCGATCCAGGGACCTCCGGGTTATGAGCCCGGCGCTCTTCCCCTGAGCTAACATGCTGGGTGTTATGAATAATACACACTTTTCTAATACTATCAAGCAAAATACAAGACACACGAAGGAGGCTGGTAAATGGCAACAGCTACATTGACAGGTGGTTGGTGCTGTATACGCGAGAAAATTGGTTGACATTCTCTTGAACCTTATTATATTGATTGCATATCATGCTATGGACAATGATAGTCAGCGCAGTTAACATTTCTGAAGATCGTGGATTTCAAGCTGTACCAAGATCTGCATAGATAGGCCCTTGTTGTGGCCCACGAATCCATCACCGTAGAGATGCTATTCACCTAGATCTATCACCCCAGCTGGCAGGCAACAACCCACGCCCCTTACTCATGATGGCCAGCTGCTGCCTGAACAGCCCCACTACTTTGCGCATGGCAGTGACACTGCCGTGTATAGTCTGAGTAGTGCCTCGCTCTGCCTTAATATTGAGCCTTGCAAATTGGTGCAGATGCCACCATCGACACCATTTAGGTGCATTGCAACGGCGCCATCGATCGCGATCAGCTGACCGAGACTTATTATTTATGTCCCTGTCGTTGTTCCTTACCGCTATTTTCTTTAAACAGAGTTCTGTCTTTCTATTTTGGAGACGTTTCTTTCTTTCTTCAGAGACTACGAGAAAATTGCCTATTGTTTACTCTTCGCATTACACTTTCTCCGCAAAGCTTGACAGCGGCTATGAAACTTCGTTCATATATCACCTGGTTTGATGATAATGACTACATCGGTCTGGAACTTGCGTTCCCGGGAGGCTCTACCTGGAAAATAGAGAGAAAGATCAAGGAAGCCGAAAACTTGCACACTCAAGGAGAATATGAGACTTGGAAATGTACGTCACAGGCACGAGCTACGTTTGTATGCAGCAAAGTTGCTGGAAATGGTCCACCCACAGCCCTTATTAAGATTCATATGCAGTACTTCTGCCCTACTTACTGTGCATAGATTGCTTTAAGCTAATTACAGAATGCAGAATTCCTTTCTTCAAAACTGCTACCGAGGAGCCTTCAGAACGCGCTAAGCAGGCAGACTCTGAAATCCCTCACCTAGCTAGTAGCGAGGTCAAAGCTCTCACTATTCTGGCCGAGTCAAAATGCTCTAGCTCACCATATTTGATTGACTCGATGCATCGACAGCAGACTGATGGATGGGTGCCCGGGGGCTATATTCACTATATCGCGATGCAAATACTCCCAGGTGTAACTGTGTGTGACCATTATGATGGTATGGAGCGTCAGGAGCGTGATGAGCTGCGAAAAGCATTCAAAAAGGCCTGGATGTAGGTTCTCGAACAAACTTGCCATACAAGGAAGCTGATCCAACCTCGTTCGCATATCTAGTGAATGTATGTCCTTCGGGGTGGAACACGGGGATTCTGCCTCACAGAATCTTATCTGAGATAGGGAAAGGCAGAAGTGGTCAGTAATTCCCCTTTCTGCTCATATATGATCAGAAACATTCAGTATCCCCTGACTTTTGCCACTCGCGTACTTATAAACTGCTTTATCTAGTTATTTGATCGATTTCGAGAATTTTCATCCCCCGACTACCAAGTCTAGAATCTGGAGGGATATCCAATATATAGGATGGCATCTCGCACAAGTCGGCGATGACTATGACTATGATGATATGATGAACTGGATATTATAAGTCACATTTCTGAAAACAAGACTAATGATGAATGATATTATCACCTCTCTTGCTTCCTTTCATTATATTAATAGTTGATATACACTAGTGCACAGAAATATTGAATCCTCATTCGCATGCTGCACTATGCTGCTTCAAGTCAATGCGCGATATTCGTAAGGAAATCAGCTGAGCGATCGAACGAAATGACTGCATAGAAGACGGCAAGGCTGTGGCTTCGACTTGAGAATATGGCGCTTGAACCACGCGCTGTTTAGAAGAGGTCCTGCTAGCGTGCTTAAACCGAAATAAGCTTGCATATTTTCCCTGCTAAACAATAAATTGAGGGGAGCAGATAAGACAGTGTTGAAATGCAGGACGCAATGATCAAAGAAAACGAAAGTATGCACATACCATGGGACTAGTCAGTGTGTTAAACGTACGTCAGATTCTCTATATAAATCGTGATAGCTCTGTTCAACCCTTGGCATTGAATGTTAGTATGATGATGAAGCTAATGTATTTCTACACAGGAAAAGAAAACCGAAGGACTAAAATGGAGCCACGTGAAGGCTTGCCGAAAGCTCATCCCCCGCCTTTGCGCTTTTACACACAACAGCCATCAACTATTCTGCTAAACACTCCAATTTTACAACCCGATAACCCGCAAGAGCAGTGAATGCCATTACCCACGGAAACTGGAGTTTGACTAATGATAATCCCCTCCAACATCATCTGGTTCGATGACGGTGATTGGCTGGGACTAGAGCTGTCCTTCCCGGGAGGCACCCGTTGGAAAGTCACAACCAAGATCAGGGAGTGCGAAGATCTATATTCTCAGAAAGATCATGAAGAAGGAGGAATTGTCTCTGAGGCTCGTGCGGTTTTTGTTGCGTCAAAAGTTGCCGGGCAAGCCCCGCCGACCGCAGTACTTAAAATCCACATGCAGTACGTCCTCCAGATAGCGTGTTCTGTAGTCAGTAGACGACTGAACTGACAGAGGGCATAGGGTACCATGGTGGGGAAGTGCCACTAAAAGATCATCCATCCGGGCTCAACAGGCAGTTGCAGAGCCCTCAGCAAGGAGCGAAAACGAAGTTGAAGCGCTACGGCTCCTAACAGAAGCAGGATGCTCCAGCACCCCAGCTCTAATTGATTGGATGAATCGCGAACAATCTCAAGATCAATGGATCCCTGGTGGGTATATACACTTCATTGTAATGGAGATGGTACCGGGTGTCGATGTGTGCTTCATTATTGATGATATGGATAGAGGTGAGCGGGATGAGCTGAGAGCAGCCTTCAAACAATCATGGCTGTAGGTCACCCACATTCCCTTCCTTGGAAGTCTCAGTCTAATCGAGCATTTAAACAGGGAATGCATTTCTTGTGGGTTGACAAATCTCGACCGTGGAGCAAAGAACCTTCGGTGGGATGCGGCAAGGAAAAAGTGGTAAGTCCTACGTGGTGTAAGGACGAGTTGGGCAGCTGTACCCGACACTTCGGGACAAAACTGACTTCACGGATCTTCTAGTTATATAATCGATTGGGAGAGGCACTGTGCTCCAGAGGAGGACGGTGATTCAACTTGGCGTGATGCCAACTATTTATCGTGGCATTTGGCATGGAAGGGACCATGTGGAACCCGCAATGACATGTCAACCTGGGAATTATGAACATAGAGTTACATTAGACTCGACTCATTTACATTGTTAGATGCACTGATAGGGAAGCGATCTCGGGTTTCCTCTTCAGAAAAGGATTGAGTTTGATATGCGGTGGGCCACTTTCCCCGTAGCCTGTTTAGTTGAACATCCCGGGTATATGCTCAGTTTTTCCCTTGCATAATAGTGTCAACGATATCAATCGCTCAAGCTATTATCTACATAACAAGCTAACAAGATCTATAAATACAAATTCGGCTGTACATTTACCTACTTACCCCCCGTCAACTTAACATAAGCGGACCCAAACTCCTGTTCCCACTTATCCACAAACTCCCGACTCATACCCGGAGCAATAACCGCATCCCCACGCTCCAAACCCTCCTTAAAGAAATCCATAAACTCCTCCACCGTCAGCGCATTAGGATTCTTATGCTTCTTGTTATCATCGGGATCCTCCCGTTCCCGATGCAAATCCGTCCCCACCGACGGCGGCGCAACCTCTACAACCTTAATCTTATCATACCCGCCACTGGCCAACTGCGACCGCAAATTCATCGACCAGAAATGCAACCACGCTTTCGTGCCATTGTACACGGGATTAATCACCGAGAATGGAACAAATGCCAGAATGGAAGAGACGTTCATTATCATGGCGCTTTCTTTACTCTTGAAATGCTCCAAAAGCCCCAGAGTCAAGTGCATAGGCCCTCTGATGTTGATATCGATTTCCTGGTCGGCTTTGGTAAGGAAGTCTGATGGGTCATCTTTAAGGACTTGGAGGGGCCGCTGGACGCCAGCGTTATTGATTAGACAGTCGAGATCGGGGTGCTTCTTGAGCAGAGATTCGATGAATGTTGGTATTTGGGATGTGACTCCTGTGTCGAGGACGAAGTAACCCGTCGCTCCGATTTCCTCTGCTGTTTGGCGTAGCGTGTTCTCGGTTCGACCGGCGATTATGACTTTCTTGCCCTTTTCCAGGAGATAGGAGGCGATAGCTTTGCCTAGGCCGCCTCCGCCGCCGGTGACGAGGGCGCAGGAGAAATCCAAATTCGACATGGCTAGCAGTTATTTAGATTGATGAAATGCAATGTCAAAAGTATGTAGGGTTTGTAGGTATGGCTGGGATTTGAATGTAGTGGATTGAGCAGAAAACTTATCTCACTGTCTGTGACGTAAGGTTTATTGCTCCAATCCAGATTTGGCAGATATTTTGTGTTTGTCTCGGACTCGGAAGTGGTTTGCCGAGCCTTCTCGCAAGCATGTTGGACCGTCCTCCGAGATTCGGTGTGACTCTCCGAGATCTCGGGAAGGCTCTGAGGCCGAAATCACGCCAGTTGGGGATTGTATTTGTCAGACATTCCAGGGTCTTCCACTTCTCCAAATTCTCCAAAACTAGGCGTTGTTTGCACGTTTCCAAGATCAGGGTCTTCTTGGCGTCGCACACGATCACGGAGTATGGTCCACCCCTGTGAGTCGTCGGTCTTGGTAAAGAAGGGGTAAGATAGCGCTGATTGTGTCTTCGGTTAGATGTATCCACGAACAATTTCATCAATATGGGGGATTATGACTGTGTTGATGATGGTTACTAATAACCGACGTCAGATAATACCCATAAGCCTGTATTTAGCATTTACACATGTTTCCAGTGGCACACACTCGTAGTAACACTAAGAGTTGCACTTACACCCTGCAGAAGGGCAAGATTCCGCTAGATTGCAATGCACAACGAGAGATCCACTGTTGAAGTTCATTTTGTTTTCTTGGAAAAAAAAGTGAAATAATAATAATAACCAATCAATAGTAAGTATAACTAAGCTTTGCTTCATAGCGTTTAACAACATCATCGTGAATTAACATCAATTCTCAGTAGAAGTAATCTCAAAATCTCCTAGAAACAGCCACTTCCCCTTCTTCTTCAAATCAGCACCCTTCCACTTATCCAATGATCTCTTCGGGAAGAACCAGCCAATACCATCCTCCTCGCCCTTCAAGACGGGCAACATGCTGTGGTCATGAGCAACAAGGACCAGAACCTGCTCACTAGCGTCGAACTCCGCTATTCCATCCACAGTCCAGCAGCACTGGTCAGAATCATGAGTATACTCTGGAGCAGATATAAAGAAAGGCGTATCGGTACTTCCTGACTTGTACCCTGGCTGGGTGAATATATGACCAGGACAATTTCTTTCGTACTGCGGAAGAGACGGCAATGGCGAGGGCTGAATGATCTCCGGGATAGGGCTCTGCTTGGATGGTCGGAACTCGCCGGGATGGTGAGCACAGTCCTGGTGAAGTGTTCAGTGAGTCCAGCTGCATCACTACACAAGATAGCATAGGGAGAAAGTAAAGTGGAAAGACCTACCCCTCCCATCAGAATAAACGAATCAGGCTGTACTCTCGCGAGGCCGCACATATGTTCTGGAGTGTGACCTGGTGTGTGCAGGAGATAGAAGCATCCATCGCGAAACCAATCGATTGCTTTGAATCTTCCAATGGTTACCTTCCCAGGGTGCTGGTCAAAGTCCATCTCCCGCAGAGACCGTCCTCTCCAGTCGGACGATCTGACCGGCGCATCCGGCTTTTCTGGGTATCCTGGTGCAAATCTGCTGGTGAAGGTTGGCCCCACGACCAAATCTGTAGTACCGGGAAATAAGGAAGGGTCACCAGTGTGATCAAAATGATAATGAGACCAGATAATGGCGTTGATTTCCTCCAATGGGACGCCATTCTCAACAAGAACGTCAGAGACGCTGTGAGGGGCGTAGACTTTCCAATCACTTTCAGGGTCTGTGCAACGGTCCCTGAAGGGTGGAGCAAGATTCTGAAAGTCTTTTCGAAGGGAGAGGTCAAACAGTAATCTTTGTCCGGAAGGGTGAGTGATCAAAAATGAATACGATGGTACTGCCAGCCGGTCATAGCCAGGGATCTTGGGAGTCATGAACTGTTCTGCAGGAAGGTCCAGCCGTGCACCACTGCGTACAGGGTTAGTGGCGTGGAAGGAATTAAGAAGGAAAACAGAAGCTGTACGTGTCAATGAGAGAAACCGAAACGGTCTCTGTAGAGGGTGGCAATTTGAGTTTTGACTGCAGAGCTACCATATTGATTCAATCAGTTTAGCATAGGGAGTGTATAAGTTTTTCCTATTGATGGTCGGAGGAGGCAAATGGTCGACTGCCAACTTGTGCTCAAATACTACGAATCCTATGGTGCGAATAGAACAGCATTTGTAATGATGCCACGGCGGGGTTTCCAACAAGTGCGGCGTCATGGTTGCCACTTTCCACCCTAACAGTTCCGCTATAATAGGATCACTATAAGCAGGAAATCCTGATTGACCGACCTGAATGTATGTCCTTCATTTGCCATGGTATGTGTGGAAATGCAGGTGCTTCATTCCAATGACTGGCCGGTATAGTGATCTTCGAGAATATTAATTTTCCCACAAAGTCGTCTCACATACTTCATTGGGGCCATTTACACCAAGCACTTGACGACCATGTGAGAGTTTGGTCTCCAATTTGGAGAAGATGCAGATCGTCTACGAAACGTTTATTGCTGAATTAGGCTAATTCGCCTGTGAGTAGACGATGGATTTGCCCCGATTTGTGCTTAGATAGCCGGTCCCCACGAGTTGGAGAAATGGATTATATTGTTGTTCGGTTCTCGCGGCCGATCGCTAAGCTTCCCCTCGGCTGTGGCCCGGAGAACTCTGTAGGTACTTCCAGAGCTGAGGCAAAAGAAACGCTGAAAGGTTTCCTGGAAAAGTTCTATTGACAGCATATTAATTCTCCAACTGCCGCAATTCTACTCATCTACGGGTTCCAAGTAACTTAACTATTCGTTATCAAATAACGGCATTCGAACTCCCATTCGCATATATATTAGTTTCACATCCTGTCTTCTTCGCTTCAATTATCCCCTACATGTACATAATGGGCATGCTCGGGTTAAATCAGATAAATGCAGTTCTCATGGGGACATCTGATAGCATATTCAGAGATGCCTTCCTATTGGCATCTCAGAGGGAGAAGTTGAATACCAATATTATCCGAAAGAAGTTTACCTATCAAGTCGAAATCTCAAAGCAATAACATGATACACTGTACAAATAGCTATGCTGCTAATGATTGACACTCCGAGAAAGGGCACTTGTTGAACGTTGCTGAGGAGGGAAAACGCCACTTTAATTGTGAGAGATGTCGGAACTATTCTATCGGCTATCTAGTGCCATCATACAACGGTTGACCTAGATGACGCTAACGTACTTAAGGCAACCCTAGCGCAAAATTGAGCCAGCGAGGATGGTGAATCCTATCGTGCTACGCATCGGGGCCTCCCATAAAGTGAGTCATAATCGCCGGATTTCCAAGCTCAAGGTGACTCGGTCAAATCTGAGAGGATGAGGTTGGGGGGGAGTTAGAAACTAGATATCCGCTGTTTTAAGTAGTTAGAAAATACTTGCGCGGTCGTTTTGCAGCTGTACATACGAATAATGGGGTATGAGAGTCAATGCGGGAATGACTCGCAAGGAACGATTCTCTCAGATATAGCCTTTAGGCTATTTGACACTACCCATCTTGAAAAAAGCAATTGTTCTTTCTCGTCTCTGACATACATAGTCACCCTGTGACATATATATCCTCGCCCCCCCGGAAAGCTGTCAATAAAGTGCTCTAATGATCATGAGCGTACACTCGAGGTCCAAATTAAAAGGCAAAGACGATGTTGTACCCGCAACATAGCAGTCTCCACTTTAAATAGGCTACGATTGCATGACCCGCAAAAAGCTTAAGAAGCCTGATGTGGGACGCTTCTGAATGACTGATAAATTGTATAAGTGACTGCTATTATTATAATGCAATATATCACGACGATGTATCTACGATGGCATCTGTAAGGCTAGCATTCAGACTGCGAACTTCGAGCAGTAACGCCAGGAGTGCTGAGCTGTTTCTATGCACTTCTTGAAACATATGCTGAGACCAGCAAAGAAAGCATATGGCTCAGGAGCTACCTAGTGGTATGAAGTGGACACGCCAGATGAATTAGCGCTGTCAGTTAAGGGAAGTACATGGCCGTTATGTGGTTAAGGTATCTCCCGGCCATTCACGAACACGGCTTCCCTCATGGTGGCCTCACACGTAGTTAGGAAATGTCTCACTGTACTTGCCTGACTACCTCGTGGTATCCTTCGATCATCTTCCACCTGCGGTTAAAGAGTGCAGTAGTCTAAATGGGGTTTACTGACCACCTTCCAGTGAAAGAATGTCACTTGTTTCCTAATATATATAGTACGGGACATGGTCGACAAAAGTCAAACCTGCCATCTTCCATTAAACCCCCTACCAGCGGTAGATTCCGAGGGGGCACACATTCCTCTGGCCGCCACACATGGGTGTTCAAAGGACCTTAGTTATGAGGATCTTCAAACCCGCTTCAAACACCTGCAGAACTGATCCTGCGGCACCCCACCTGCAGTCTGGACGCAAGGAAATGATCCCGGGTTGATATTCCTAAACGGTAGTTGTATCCGAAGTTGAGCTCTGCGTGGGTCTCTGCAACGGAACAAACTCTGGAATCGGGGACTGGAAGACCACACCACTATGATAAACAGTTCTCAATTCCGCAATTCTTTAATCCCCAAAGTAATTATCTCGTAACTTTTAAGTATTGCGAAAGACGCAGGTAGCGCAAGACAGAGTATAGTTAGTTTCCAAAAGAGCCAAATGTGTTGTGTGGAGTCGCTATAATTGATCTCGGACAGCGTCGGAATCCGAGTATTTTTAGAGTTAAGCGAACCCGCAACCCGGACCATAAAATGACCTCCGATGTCCGACCATGCGCCCCTACAGGAATGAGGGTTCAATCTTAACTCACTATCATCTCCCTGTTGGGCGAGATATCTGCAGAGTGTTTGTGGGGCTAGAGTACGTAACCACAGAGAATCGAGTTTATTCACAAGCCCTGCTGCTGCTGGTCACAGACTTAAGCCAGGGCAGCCAGGAGGGTTGCCACCCACTCCACATGGGTTCTTTACACACCGAACCATATATCGCGCAAGGTTCACGCAATGGATGTCGTAGACTTGCTCAATTTGAAACTCTGGCTTGAAAGAGGTGACGCCTCCTGAACGGACCTTGAGGGATAATTGCATCCGATACCGTCTTTGAAGATGGATAAAAAGCAAGTGAATCCCGCCTCTTCAGCCAGGTCCCATCAATCATCATAACATTCCTTATCTACTCCCCACATTCGCTACCATAATGCTTCCTAAACTCGCAACCTTAGTGCTCGCACCCGCCTTGGCGAATGGCGTTGCTGCCGCTGCCGAGCCCTTGTATAAAAAGCCCGTCAACATCCCCGGTTACGGCTACGTGCAAGGAAAGGCTGCTGTCAACTCCAGCGTGTCCGAGTACATTTCCAACTGGGAGAACATTTCCTTCTTTGGAGGTATTCCTTTCGGTGCTGATACCTCTGGCGCAAACCGTTGGCGCGACCCCCAGCCTGTCGAGCCCTGGAATGGCACTCTCAATGCGACTGAATTCGGTGCTATCTGCCCTATTACTCTCTCTGTCCTGGCAGATTACGCCCAGAGTGAGGATTGTCTGAACCTCAACATCTGGACTCCCGCTACTTCGCCCGATGAGAAGCTTCCCGTGGCCATCTGGAGTTATGGGGCCGGAACGGCGCCCCCGCAGACCACCTACAACGGTGCGGGTGTGGCCGACAAGGGAATCATCTTCGTCTCTTACAACTACCGCAACGGTGTATTCGGCTTCATGGCACACCCCGAGTTGACCGAGACTAACGGCCGCAACGCCTCGGGCAACTGGGGTGTCCTCGACCAGTATGCGGCGGTCAAATGGGTCCACGAGAACATTGCGGCCTTTGGCGGTGACCCAGATCACATTTCCGTGATCGGCCAGTCTTTCGGCGCTGCGGCCACATACCACATCGTCAACAGCGAGTTGACTGCCGATCTGGGCATTGTCAACGCTATCTCGGAGTCCGGTGTCCGCTCTCCCAATGATCCCAACACTGGTGTCTTCGAGTGCGCTTACACTACCTTGGATGATGCTGAGACCATGGGTGAGGAGATCGTGAACTCCCTGAACGTCAGCTCCATTGCCGAAGCACGCGCCATTGACACCACCACCCTGCTTGACTCGACCAGCACCTACAGCCTGGAGGTGAAGCCTGTTCTCGATTACTACGCCATCCCATCCAAGTACATCAACACCCTCGAGAAGGGTGCCGGCAACAAGGTTCCCTACATCACCGGAAACAACGCCAACGAGGACGGAGCCTCCGCCACCGTCAGCACCACCGTTGCGGCATATAAGTCTAGCTTGAATTCCAGCTACGGCGACTTCGCCCCCCGGTTTTGGGCCCTCTACCCTGCTGATAATGACACCCAGGCTGGCGAACAAGAGGACCAGATCGTCCGTGACATGTTCCGCGTCAGCAGCTGGCAGTACATGAACGGCTTCTCCAACTCTGCCGACCAGGTCGACACCTACACCTACTACTGGAACTATGGCAGCGCTGCCCATGCCTCTGAGATTGTCTACGTCTTGAACAACCTGTGGGCCCAGGGTGAGGACTACTCCGAGGAGGATTACTATGTTGCCAATGTCATGAGCAGCTACTGGGCCAACTTCATGAAGACTGGCAACCCCAACACTGGCGGCTCCTATGACAACGGAACCCTCCCCGCCAAGTGGAATGCCAACTCGCCTTCCAAGAACGAGACTTTCTTGGTCGGTGCTGTCTACGAGACCATGGATACCGCTGCCACTGAGCGTGTCCAGTTGATCCTGGATTACTTTGCTGCCCAGACTCCTTACTAGTGTCGTTTATGAAATCTACGATGGGCATTCAGAGTCACTTGTGTACAATATGTCCATTTAAATCATTTATTGTATTCTTTACTTTATCTCCTGTATCTATGTATCTTTCTTGTCGCTCGTTTATCCTGTCAGTTGAGCCAACCATTTTAATTAGGTGGAATAAATTTCGATGCTACAATGAGTACAAGTGCGCCTCCTTTCTAACCCATATACTCCTCCGTAAAAGAATATTTCATCCCGTATATTGAATTTTGAAGTAGACATTCTCCGAAAAATACTCAGAAGTTTCCTTAACCTAACTCCAAGTAGCGCAAATCTTATCCCTTTCATTCATCGAAATGGCATTTGTGCTACTGTTCCGCCATGACACAAATAAGCATGCGTCCTCAATAAAGTTTTCTACCACTAATTTTCATTACTGGCCCATCCATGAAAACATGTTGAGAACCGGCCTATTCCCTATAGGGCAAATATCGCCAGGGTTATCGCACTCGACTTAACGCCGAGAAGTTCGGGTGGAACCGCGAATCTCGGCGGCACAAATTTCGGTTCAGAGTGGAGATAAGTAGAGATCCCATCGCGGATGCTGATTCCGCTTGCCGCGCGGCGAGGTCTGGCTAAACTTAATGGGGGTACAGGGCTGTTTCTATCTCCGCGGGGTGGTCCAAGTATAGTGCTAATCAGGTTTCCACTTTCCACTGTTTTACGTTCATAGAGTTGTGCGTAACTAGTGTGGTCCAGACCCTGTGTTAGAGAGTGTCTTTTAGAGTCGTCTTTCTGTTTTGGACGAGGTGGTGAACCATGTTATGAGATTTGGATACGGTTTGACTCTCTTTGCGGTTGAGTGTAAACAAGTCAGAAGATGCTGTACAATACCCTGCGTAATTTCCAGCACTGTGAACCAATTGATGGCTAGTTGGTTTGCGTATAACCCGGTTATAGGCGATAGCGCTCACGTGATGCGATGTTTAGCCCCCCAATGGCGCCCGCAGCCTTTCGGGAAACCGCCACCTGCACGTTGGCTGATCCGGAAATTGTGCTTTTTGACTTTGTGACTGCACATCTGACTGGCTGTCCCATCTGAACGAGTATAAACTGTGCTCAACTGGTATTTGAGATCCTTTTTGGTCGTCCCCAATCATGTCGCCATCCCCTCAGGAGCTAGCTTCAAGGCTGAATCAATCTGGTAAACAACGACAGAAGCGATGGGTCACTAGGACCAGAACAGGGTGCATCACTTGCAGGTATAGAAGTTCTTATCATTCTTATGGGTGGGTGAACTTGCTGACTCGAAAGAATCCGGCATATTAAATGCGACGAAACCAAGCCGAGGTGGGTAGGATCTCTTCATTGACTGAATCGTACTCATTGGCAGATGGATAATATAGTTGCCAGAGATGCACATCCACTGGTCGGAAATGCGATGGGTATCAAGACCCGCGCGCTAAACAGATTACCCGCCGCAAAAGCAAGACGGCCCAGCCAGATGGTCTGCTGCAAATGCCCTCTGCGTGGAGCTTTATTGGCGGTAAGCCAATGAATCATGAACATTTTCACTACTTTGTAGTTGTTACTGCTCCCACCTTGACTGGCTACTTCAACTCGGGATTTTGGTCCTACACGTTGCCCCAGATTTCATACTCCTATCCGGCTCTCTGGCATGCTATTACCGCGCTGGCTTCTTTGCATAGAGACTTCTTGGAAGATGTGGCGCCACTTGCTATTACGCAGGATTGTAGGACAGTCAGGGTTCGATTTGCGTTACAGCAACATACCAGATCTATACAATCCTTGAGGGAGTTGATATCCAAGCCGTGCTTGACGGCCCATGACAAGATGGCTGTTCTAGCGACCTGTATTATATTTATCTGCCTATTAAGTCTGCAGGGGTCTCACTCTCAGGCCATGGCACATGTGGCCAGTGCTATGGTCCTATGTCAGCAGTGGAATAGAGAGTTCCAGACCCATCCTCATGCATCTGAGACTATAGCTTCCGTCATGCTTCTTCTAGCCCAACTTGACAGCCAGGTCCGCCAGATCTTTTCGATTCAAGGGTTAATTGTCCCATGGACTACTGAGTTTAATTTACCTATCGCTGAAGGGTGTTTTACGTCCCTCGATGAAGCACACGTTTCTCTGGAGGTCAATGTCAACAACCGCGCATTGCAGCTTTTAACAAGCGGCTATGATACCTCTGCACCGGAAGCGCTTGCCAAGAAGGAATATTGTCTTCACGAACTTTATCGTTGGAACTCGAAACTGGAAACATATATCGCCATTTCACAGCACGAGACGGACAACACAGCCGTGAATGTTCTCTTCCTGCGCCGCTTGTACGCCAAAGTAATGCTGTCCTTGGACCCATCCAAAGGCGAGCTAGCACATGACGTCTTTATCGATGACTACGCGCAGATGCTTGACCTGGCAAGCAGAATCCTCGAGAGCCTGAACACTCCTGTAACGGTGGAGTTCGATCCCGGTTCGAGACACGCGCAACAACGGCACTTCAGTGTAGAAAGTACAGTGACAGAGACCCTGTTCCTGATCGGGGTGCGTTGCCGTGAACCGACGATACGAGGACGGGCGCTGGAGCTGATGAGGCTCTACCCACGCCGCGAAGGCATGTGCGGGACGATGTTAGCTCTGAAACTCGGGGAGACGCTTGCCGAAATCGAAGGGACAGCATGTCAAAACGCCCCACCGGGTTCGTGCAGCGATGGACCATGGGTGTGTGCTGATCATCGGGTGACAAACATACAGTGTAAAGATGTCTCTGATCGGAAAGTTGCCGTGCTGATGAGAACAGCTGGAGAGGAAAAGCGCGGTTTCGAAGGGAATTGGTTCGTATTCCATAAGACATGGTAGCTGCATCGTCCGTTCCCATTACTTACTAGGTAGAGAGCGGTATCATCTCTACTTGCAAGGATATAGAAGAATTGCTATGAAGTATACCTGTTTCAGGATAAGCGTCAATTGATATTTAGGAATCCATGATTAATTTATCAGGTGTTGATAACTATCTATTGATGCTATCGGCACTATCGGCATTCGGCCCGACCGAGGCTTGATTATCTGGCCAGCTTATCAGGGTTTATCGGGTTTATCGCCTTCGCTTTCCGCTCGTTTCCCCGCAATTCCCCGCTCGCGATGAGGCACGTATAAAGTCAATCAACAGCCCCCAGACAAGGTGCTTTACGGCAATCCACTTAGGGAGGAGAAATATATACATACAGAAACCGTTTACAATGGCTCAGAAGACACACAACTACCCCCTTCAATCCACCGAGGTGATCAACGAAATAGGCAAAGTCATCGACGATGCCAGCGAGGAGCTACGCAGGCTGAATCTCGAGGTCATTATTCCACCTTCCGATCTACTTCGAACAACATTGACGGTTACAAAACGACTAGATATTCAATAACCCCGAGATCGGATTCCAAGAAGTCAAAGCAAGCAAGTTACTCTCCGATTGGCTCGAAAACCGCGGCTGGACCGTTCAACGTGGCGTCTACGGGGTCCAAACCGCGTTTGAAGCACGATTCTCCGTCAAAGAAGGCGGTCGAACCGTATGCTTTAATGCAGAATATGGTATGCTCTTACACAAATTAGCCCAGAGGAAACAACGAGAAAACAGACTGACCGTCCACCCCACCTCCAATAGACGCTCTCCCTAACATCGGCCACGCTTGCGGCCACAACCTAATCGCAACCTCCGCCGTCGCCTCCGCCGTCGCCATCGAACACATGCTCAAAGCACACAGCCTCCCCGGCACCGTCGTCGTAATGGGCACCCCTGCGGAAGAGTCCCAAGGCGGGAAATGGCTGATGGCACAAAACGGCGCGTGGAAGGGCTTCGACTCCTGCGTCATGACGCACGGCATGCCGGATCACAGCACTCCAGTTTGCTGCACCAAGGCATCGTGGAAACTGCGCGCCAAGTTTCATGGCAAAACTGCGCATGCGGCAGCGGGACCATGGACGGGGAGGAATGCGTGCGATGCGATTGTGCAGGCATATAATGGGATTGCGTTGCTGAGGCAGCATATCCAGAAGAGTGAGAGTATTCAGGGGTGTATTTTGGAGGCGGGCAAGGCGGCGAATTTAATTCCCGACTATTCGGAGGGTGTATTTAGTGTTAGGGCCAAGACGGTTAAGGAGGTTGAAGCGTTGAGGGAGAGGGTCGAGGGGGTGTTCAATGGGGCAGCGGCGGCGACGGGGTGTAGGGTTGAGATGAACTGGTGAGTTATCATTCTCCTTCCATTGATTTTATATGGCTTGTTTTTGTTCAAACTGGTGATAGTGATGCTAATTGTTGCAGGGTTGCACTCTATGAGGACGTCGTGACAAACGATACTCTTGCGGAGCAATACAGACAATACATGCTGCAGCACCTGGGCTTGCAACCAGAGCAGATGGTACCTTTGAAGGAAGCCAGGACAGTGCACGACTCGGCAGGAAGCTCGTAAGTTTTTCTTCCCTTCTCTTTACATATTCAGCCGAGGCTAACTACACTACAGCGACTTCGGAAGCTGCTCGTACATCTGCCCCGGCATCCAGGCCATGTTCGACATCAAGGCACCCGATATTCCACACTCCGTTGTTTTCCTCGAGTCCGCAAAAGGTGATGTGGCGCATATGGAGGCGCTCCGGGCCGGAAAGGCCAATGCGCTCATTACTCTGGATGTTCTGACGAATGATGATTTCGCTCAGAGGATGAAAGATGAATTTAGGGCGGCAATGAAGGAAGCTGGACGCTTGTCTGAGTGATTAGGCTATAGTGGATGAAAAGTGGTCTGTAACGAATAGCTGGGATACCATTACGCGTCACATACCATGTAAGCAGCTACCAGATTTCCAGTGCAGAATATAGCAAATACCCCACACCGCAATCGTATTGAGGTCCAAGAGAATACCAAACACTTGAGAGAAAATTGTTTCTGTTTAAGCCGGGCAGTCATTACTTTCCGATCACCCGAGTTTGCGTAGAAAGGACTGTATCGGCTTAATGGCAACCGACGTTAATAGCTGTTGCTGGATAACTTGTAATGCTTGTTGATTTTGCTTCTGCGGATGATTGGTAAGCAAGTAAGTGTCGACTGAGTAGACTTAATCGTAGCTTTCAGGCGTTTTCTACCTTCTGTCTGCCTTTGTTTGTAGACCTAGTTACTAGACTTGCAGTGTTCGAATACCATCCTCTACAACATCCATTGTAGACACTTTTTGCATCAGGCACTTGTTCACCGTTAATAACCGGAAAGAATGCTGCGGTGGAATGGATCGCCAAGCAAGCCTTAAATTTGTCAGCAAAGCTTGTATTGTCACATGACTTTCAGCCAGCATTGTGAGGTAATGATTATTGAATGACTTGGAAACGAGATACTACTACTAGTTCCTCGGGTGATATCAAGTCGTGCTGCAGCTTCCTCTATTGGAGCAATAGAGCCACACTTTCCTGTGAGGTGACGGGAGCAGCTTTTATATGATACCCTACCCGAGAGGGGAAGACAGAGGATGAACAGAGGATTCATTGCCCAAAGCCGCCACAACCCATAATTCTTGTAAAACGTTTCTGGGGTATGGGCAAGTCATGGCTCGAAATAGCCAGAAATATGTATACCAAAAACAGAAAAGTTCAAAGACATCTTAGCTGCATATTTGTAAACTGTGTTGGGGGATGCTTTGACTGTATCAAGAAGGCTGGTATTGATTTCTTATACATTATCTGCGAAGATATTGTGCACATCGTTATCTTGTCAATTGCTCTAATGTGTCTTTGACGGGGATGTACAGCCTTTGGTATTGGACTATCTCTTTGGGCGCGCCGAAGTCCACCTCGGGCCACAGCTGTTACTATATAATACACCAGCCTGTCAGCTGTCGTTGAGGGTATGGAGATCAGAACTGCTCCTGATAGTCCTGTAAATATTTGAGACAAGCTCTTTATATTTTCTTGGTTATATGTAAGATTGCTATATCTTATTTACAGGCAAGACTTGACATCTGACAGACTTGCAATTCCACTGTACTGCCTAAGAAGCACATATCTACTAGTGGTCTGCGTAAGATGTCTTTGGAGGTGATTGATCAGCAGCCCCTCGACAAACGCCATTGTGTAAGTCTAAGTCAAACATAATCATGAGATCACTTTGACAAAGGGATCTCTTAAGAACAAAGATAAAGTGCGTAAGCTCCCACATACCAGTCTGATCGACACTGTATAGGTGAAGATCTTATCTGGCTCCTGCAATGGCAACGCCTAGTGTATCTATCGGCAGTCATATGTTACAAGGCTTACACGCCCAAGTAAGAAACTGAGGCATTCGCGTCGTCTGTGGGTGATTGGTAATCAGCCCACCTCGCCCTACATGCTACGACCCTGGGCTGATCACTTGGGCAGAAGGAAAAGCCTCTCCACTCTCCGTAACCCTCTACCTGAGTCCTCAAACTCTGAGAGATCCATTCTGACCGTCTGCTTACACATATTCACCCACCCAGATATCTTCCATCATCCACAATGCATACGACCGAGAAGATACCCAGCTTCCTATCTCGCCGGAAACCCAGCAATGATTCAGAACACGTACCCCCACCACCCGATGGGGGAGTCCAAGCCTGGACCCAAGTCGTGTGTATGCACTTCGTATTCTTCAACACCTGGGGGATCACCACTAGCTTCTCCGTCTTTGAGCAATTATACACCAAGACCCTACCACAGTCAGCATCCTCTATCTCCTGGATCGGCAGCGTCCAGGTATCTCTCCTGTTCTTCCTGAGCGCCCTTGCCGGACGCGCAACAGACGCCGGCTTCTTCAGAGTCATGTACCCACTCGGGGTCCTGCTCCAGCTCGTGGGAATCTTCATGCTTTCTCTGTGCAAAACCTACTGGCAAATCTTCCTCGCTCAGGCGGTATGCATGGGTCTCGGCAATGGACTTACCTTCAGCCCCGGACTTTCAGTCATGTCCGCCTACTTCATGAAAAACCGAGCCTTTGCAGTGGGCTTGGCTGCGTCTGGTGCAGCAACAGGGGGTTTGATATACCCCGTACTCATCAACCAATTGCTCTATAATCACCAGATAGGCTTCGCATGGACAATACGCGCAGCAGGGCTTCTCATGCTAATTACCCATATCTTTGGCCTTGTTTTCTTCAGACCCCGTCTTCCGCCCCGGACCACCGGCCCTCTCATCGAACTCGGCGCATTTACCGAGCCACCTTTCGTCTTCTTTACCTTATGCTACTTCTTCACTTTCTGGGGCCTGTACTTCGCCTGGTTCTATCTTGGCACCTTTGCCCGAGACCGTCTCGGCATCGCGGATACACAGAACCTGCTCCTTGTGTTGAATGGAGTCGGCATCGTCGGACGTATCGGGCCGAGTATAATTGGTGATCGATGGACGGGGCGATTAAACATCTTGATCCCCATCACTCTTTCATGTGCGATTCTGATGTTTTGCTGGATAGCCGTCAGTACTGTTGCAGGGCTGTATGCGTTTGTTGTTGTGTATGGGCTCGTGGGTGGCGCCGCGCAATCGGTGATCCCTGCGACGGCGACGACCATGACGCCGGATATCAATCGGACGGGTACAAGGCTGGGAATGATCATGAGTATTGTGGGGTTTGCTACGCTAACTGGGCCGGCTATCGAAGGGGCGTTGATCGCTACCGATGGGGGGAGGTATGTGGCGGCTCAGATTTTTTCGGGTGTGAGTATTCTGCTGGGCGTGTGTGCGGTTGCGGCGGCGCGGGTGGCTAAGGCTGGGTGGGGGTTGGATGTGAAGGTGTGAGAATTGCTGTGAGTGGGCAGTTGGATAGGTTTGGAACTGGATGCCTTGCATTTTTAGTTCTGGCTGGGGGGCTGGCTGAGAATGTGGGATTCTTTCTTTCGTCATTGTCGGATCAACGGTACCTGTTGATAAGCAAATCCCGACATTATCTGAAAGGGTGGAAGGGTGAATGCGGCTATACATGGAAGTAAATAAAGACAGATCAATTCGATAATGGAATAAATATCGTGGTATCATATAAAATTGAGCGCTAGAACTCTGTCGCAAGGAGAGAACCTCAATTCCCAATAAGTTGTGAGAGCTTTGCCTTCCAGTCTTGAACAAGCGCCTGAGCCTCCGTCGTCTCATGTCTCGAAGTTTGTAATTCCGCATTCAAAGCTTCGTTTCTAGCCCGTAGCTCCTGGATCTCCTTTTTGGCATTCTCCAGTTGAGTAGCCGTGGCTCGCAGTATTTCCATCTCTTGTTCTGAAGAACGTCGATAGTCCAATTCTCTGCGTAGAGCGATGATACTGAGATCGCGAATTCTAATAGTTTGATTATATTTTGTATTCTCGCTGTGTAGCTCCTCAACTTCCCTCCTGAGGGATTCATTCGACTCGAGCTCTCGGTATAGAACCGACAGGGCTGTATCTACTTCCGTTGGCAGGTTTGCATACCGAGACTTGCTCTGACGTCGCGGTCGTTGGGGTGTTCCGATATCGTCTGTGGCTTCATCATCATTACCAAGGAGGTTATATAGTGGTTTGGGGGTAGTAGAGTCGCCAGCCGATATATCCTGTCTATCACCCGTTCGAGCTTGCTGTACTGAAGAGACACCTGAGGGTCTGCCCGAGGTGCCAATATGAGAGAGTGTATTTGACGAAGGATTTGTGCCTGGATCAAGCACTGACGTAGCCGGAATTGCAGCAGATGCAGAATCTTCCTGTTCTACCGGCGGTGGTGAACCCGGTGGTGTCAATGGAGGAGGAGCGGTATGCCAACCGCGCCGGACGCATATGGGACAAAAGAGTGAATCTCGGGAATCGCGCAGCCAACCTGCTGGAATACAATCAGCATGGAAGGCGAGTCGACAGGTTGAACATGACCCGAGCCTTCCCCCATCCGCTTGACAAATACGGCAGTAATCTTCGTGTGCCGATCCATTTCCTGCGCGATATGAGTGAGCACCAAGGGCGACTTAAGGAGACCGTAGACGGAAAGGAATGCACTTACGCCTCCATTCTTTGTATTCATGTATCTGGGTTCCAAGGGATTGCTTTTCAACCGCAGCAAGGGTGTCAGACCATGACGTGGTTCGGGGCAAGAGCAGTTCGTCAGGCTGGTTGAGACTTTCCTGTGTCACGCGTTGACGGCCAGTCCTTGTCGGATTGGTCCTTGGGGACTTCACTGGGGATGAGCGAACGGAATGTCTTTCGCCTTGTGCAGCACGCGCAAGACGTCCTGTGCGTGTTTTTCTGACGGCCATGAGTTTAGTTAGAGATGTGATCAATGTCCTTAAACCAGATTCCGATGGGTAGTCTTGGTGAATGGGCGGTTGGAATTGTGCGGAGGCTTGCTGAGTCAGGTTGAAGGAGCTGATGACAAAATTAACTCCTTTCTGAATAGACATGCTTAGATAGGTTTATCACGAAGGAATAATAAGGCCTTGAGGCCTTGTGAGCTGATGCGCCTAATGGGCGTACTATCCAAGAGCCTAATTTATACATGAGAGTATGTCTGGGTTTTAAGATGCGTCGATGTACTGTCCCTTCCAACAGTTGCAGTCTTCCTGCTCAGTGATTACATTATTTACGTAATCAAGAATCTGGTACGGCTGTTTCCTATTGTTGAAGCTTGCGAGACAACTGCCTAAGTGACCATACTATAGTCAAAATATGTCTAAACCACAGAAAGTACACCCATTTTCATCTTCTTTCTCCAAAGGACCGCGCCTCCTGCCGTCAGGCGCAGTTCTTGGTGCCTATTCAAGGGCCGAGTAACTTACTTGCGGAATGACGTTGTTGTTGTGGGTCTTCTAGATTCAATGATCATCTTAGTCACGCGCTTGGACGATATTTATGAGTCGAAGTTTAACAGTGTCAAGATCTACTACCTCCTGCTGTACTGCAATTGGATCTAGCTTCAAGAGACATGATGATATTCCAACAGCCTCAGGCAGAACTGTCAGAACAGGCGGTGTGTCATTCTGCTGGCAGTACGCTCTGCCTTAGCCCAGAACGGCAGGCGGGGTGATGAGACCAGGCTGATAAGCGACTGGTGAGGCTGCGAGCCATGGGTTGCTTGGATCGCTTTCCACCTAATAAGCTTTCGTTGTTCTCAGATCTACATCTGGCTTGGCATATGATACGCCTATGGAAACCTTGTATTGATGATGACCAAGCGAAGAAGAGCATCGGGACCCAGATCGAGGACAGGGTGTTCCACTTGCAGGTACAAGCCGGAGCATTGGGCGCCTAAAAAGCATCTCCCGGCTAACCAGCTCATCATGCAGAATTCGACATGTCAAGTGCGATGAACAAAAGCCCGAATGCTATCAGTGCAAGCGCACGGGGAGAAAGTGCGATGGATACAGTGAATCACGTCCAGGGAACAACCACCAGCCTGTCGTCCCCAGTAAGCCAATGATGACCGTCGACCATCGCATGGTCCTTCGACCAGGAACACAAAAGGAGCGGCATTATTTGTACTTCTTCAGCTCACAGACGGCTCGGGCGCTATCCGGGGTATTTGAGTCTGATCTCTGGATGCGCCACCTCCCCCAACTGAGCGAGTGTGAACCTGTCGTCAGGCATGCCACGGCGGCAGTAAGCGCGGCCCATGAGCGGGCGCTTGTGCTACAGCGAAATCCATCATCCACTGCGGACCGCCGAGCCGCTAATGATCGCTTCATTATATTTCAGTATAATGAGGCCATTCGACATTTAAGAACCTATCTTGTTTCGCAAAACCCTAGAATCGATCTCCTGGTCATCACATGTTTCCTTTTTGTATGCTTGGAGATGCTGAATGGTAATCACAAGCAATCCCTGGACCACCTCGAAGCGGGTCTGAAGATAGTTCAGAGCGTCATAGGAAGACTGCAACCTCTGGGAAGTAAACTAAACGCGACTTATCATGAGTTATGGAAACTAAGTCTTCGACTCAATATCCAGCTTGCAATGAACGGACGACCAATGGTTGATCTTGATATTAGGCCCACATATCCTCAAGTGAAACGCTCAGATGGAAGGCCCTTTTGGTCGGACATCTACTGGGCTCAACACGCGCTTTATAAGCTCATGAACAAGACACTCATGTTCATCCGTTCTGCGGGGCACGAACGCACAGATCGCACACACTTGATGCCCCAACAGTCAGAGCTCAGGAAGGAATTTCAAACATGGAGAAGTGCCTTGGAAAACTATGCAAATGAAGCAGAAAACTCCCGAAAAGGCGACCGGCGAGGTCTGTTCTTCTTGCGTTCGTTATATCTTGTCTCTTGGATATGGACGGAAACATGTCTGGCCAGACAGGAAACGGTCTTCGACAACTATAATTCTGCTTTCGCGGAGCTCGTCCACTGTGCCGGTCAAGTCATTGATCTTGACGATGCCACCGACCGCAAATCAACGAATTGCGCACCGGATATCTTCACTCTCGAAACACGTATTGTTACAGGGCTGTACTATACAGCAATTAGGTGCCGGGATCCGATCATCCGTCGGGAGGCTATCCGGCAGATGAACAGATGTACCAAACAAGAGGGTCTATGGAATAAACATATTATAGTGAAGATTGCTCAATTGGTGATGGAACTGGAAGAAGCCAATATGTCATCGCTGGACGTACAAGAAAGAGTTCCGGTCGACAGGGACCGTATATATGAGACAGTCATTTCGTGTACGCAGGCAGAAAACCTTCGAAGTACTCGCCAAGTTATCCTGCTTTCGAAGCCTAACGGACCAGATGGTGCGTGGCTAACTAGGGTTCGATTTGTGGACTGGGAGTAGGAATCATGATATGCTTGTCTTGAGCTGACTGTTCAGATTCCTGTACTGCATTGCGTGAGCTGTGTCAGGTATTCATGACAGCTGTTACCAAATATTCGATGGCCGGTCAGTTATAATGTTGTACGATGCTTAGAACTATGTCCAGATCACTTTATGATATAACAATCACGCGCTTATTAATGCCAGGAATCGGGCGTGAGCTCTCGCTTAACCAAGTACATACTCTCGGGCCACCACATTTCGCTACTGTCAGCCAACTGGGAGAGGACATTCTGTCTTTTCATCAAATAGATGACTTGGCTGAGCTCCCACTGTCCAATATTACTGATCCACCACACCCCATCCAATAACATGACTAAAACCAGCCAATGAGCGAATATATCCATAGCCAGGATATGTATCGGAGTGACCGTTAATGGCTCCCTGGTTGCGGATGAAGCCGGTAGTGTTGTATTCTCGTTCCTACCTTTTACAGTAGGAGAATCCAATACCGATCGCACGATGTTGAGAAACTCGGTCGGAGCCTTGTTCAAAAAGGACATAATGATACGTCGGAGGATTTGCGGTGCCTCCATAGACGTGACACTGATCATGTATCGAGCCACCCATGGTGAGACACCACGGGGACATCCAAACATCGAGGTGTGCTGAGTATTTAGAGACGCTGTGAACACAACCTTCTTCTTATCACTTGCCCCTGGCGATAGCGCTGCTGATGCACAGCTCTCCAGGATATTTATGGTTTCCAGTAATGCGCGAGCCCGTCGCTGGTCAATCGCGCTACAGAAAGCGGAGGAACGCTGCTCTGCAGTTGTGCTTTCTGCTCTCCTACGAAGATTTCCTAGAGCTCGCTCACAGGTAGATGTAACGAGCGGGAGGAATAAGCTCTTCGTTTTCGGAGATGGACCGTCTTGCGGTGATACAGGACTTGATATTGTTCCATGGGACTTTGATCCCGTATCCACCACTGTGCTGCTGGGAGGAGTAGCGTTAACAATATCATTGAGTATAGCGCTAGATGCGGTATGCGCTGCGCGTGTGAACGATATCCACTGCGAATGTTGCGGCAATAATTCTGTCGGCAGCCTCTGTCCATATTTCTCAGCTGTGGCTGTCAGATGGACACGAATGGAGTGGCTGGCCGATGCGTACAAGACCATCAATGCTGCATTGGCGAGGACGTTATCGTAGGATTCGGTTGATTGCATCGTGGCTTGGATGTGGCGGAGAGATGCCGCGTGATGGCGTTCGGCTAACGCAAGGAGGTCATTGATCTCTGTTAAGGTCCGTGTGTCGAGGGGTCTTTGGGTGTTCTCATTTGCTATGTCGTGGCATTTGCATGCTGCTGCCAGGCTTAGCAGGGATGACATGACTGCCTTGCATTTGAAGGCAAGATTAGGTACTCCGACAGCCAGAGCGTAGAGATCGAGGGAATCGAATGGGATCGTTTGGCTAGTGTGCGAGAGGTAATGAGCTAGAAGATTGAGTTCGGTCGCGTTAAGAGGATCCGGGGAGGGTAGGTCTAAGCCGGGTATATCTTCCTCGTCATTTGATTGTGGTGAAAGGGGAAGTTGACCAATGGAGGGAGTGATAGGACCCGATGGACGATCGCTCGAGAGCCGCCTCGATGTCAGTTCGGATCCAGCGAATTCAATCTCCGAGTTCGGGAAACCGGTCGGCTCTGTGTCCGATTCGCTGGTATTCGGACGGTGTTGATATTGACATGTGTACGAGAGTCTGGTGCAACGTGAGCATTTCGGTCTGGCTTCATCGCACTGGCGATATAATCAGAATGATTGGTCTGAAGTGTGTAGGACGGAAGCACAGCATATGCTTCGCGTAGTACCTTCTTGCGTAACTGCTTGCATCTGAGGCAGCCATTACGGGACTTCTCATGTGACTTGCGCAGCTTATATCCGGTCGCTTGGAGATCTGAGAGCGGTTTATTCATGGCCATATTGCTGATGACACACTAAGCTACAATGTTGGACCACGCAGGTTGGGGTTCTTTCGCGGAAGGGCGGTTGGGTCGTATTAGTAAAGATTCCTCAGGGCAAAATTGAGTTTACTCAGCCTCATAAGTGGAGATGTTGCCCGTACAGAATCATCACTCTAGTATTTGTCAATGGCGGATGGTCTAGCGTGAGGCTCTGCTCGATAGATTAACCATGAAACTAGAGTTATTCAGGAGTTGACCAGCTGTGAAGACAATAATCGGGCCCTGGGATGGCTGGGCCAAGGAAGTTGGGCAGTGACGGTACGAACTGCCCCCACCTTGCCAAGATGCATGGCCTCGAGCAGGAACTACGCCTCTCCGCATAAGACCCTGCATCAACACGAGGTGATAGTTATATCGATGGATGAGATATGCGGCGTATTACTAATACGCCCGGGTGGCCGTGCCCAGACAAACACTGAGCTTGGCGACAACTTTGTATGGTTCGGAGACTTGTGGCTGTGATATGTAGATTTGGAATCGATACTCTGCGTAGTAAAGAGGCGTATGTGGTGGCAGAATATGACAACTACATGTAGAAACAGGCATTGGGCCTTCCACGACTATATAAATCTCGGTGACCACCGGCTTGACAGTAGGGAACCCATCATCCAGCATCTTCACAATCATCGACCACGACTATCTCTCCATACCTGAAACATTAAATAACAAGTTCAAAACCAACACAACTTCATCATGTTTTTGTCCTTCTCCCTGTACTTGGATCTTACGGTTCTACTTGCTCTCGTTCTCCAAGCGGGAGCAGTGCCGCACCCGATAGTTAAGCGCTCAAATTCCGATCTCAGCTTGACGGCCCAACTTCGTCTTGCCGATACGTAAGTCAACAGCCTATCCCAGACTGCAAACTTCTAATGAGCTAACATAAACGATTATATAAGGGCCATTGAGCGTTACAAGCTGCTCCCCAATGACTCCGACTTTGTTTTCAACTTCACCGGCACTGAAGAAATCCCAGTAGCTACAAGCCAGAATTGGCCCGCTCTCGTTGGTGTCGGGGCAGCTATCAGCATGTCGCAACTGCCAGGTAGGAGAACATGCAATCTATCATTTAGCCAAAGACTAACCCCGAGACATCCAAATAGCATGCAGTATGAGCTTCCTCCATCTCCACCCCCGCGCCACCGAACTTTTTGCTCTGAATTCCGGCCATATTCTCTCCGAAATGGTTCCTCAGGCTGGGGTTCTGGACAGCAACAATAGTCAGCGCGTTATTCGGACGGACCTGCGGCCCGGTCAAGTGACTATCTACCCGGCAGGATCATTCCACACGCAAGTGAACCCGGAGTGTGAGCCAGCAAACTTTACAGCTGCGTTTACATCAGATGAATTTGCTGTGAGTCTGGTGGCGGAACAGCTGTTCTCCTTCAGTGATGGGATTATTGCACGGACCTTTGGGCAGAGTATTGCCGGGGAGGACATTGAGAAGGTTCGGAATGCCATTCCATCAAATATGGCGATTAAAGTGGACGAGTGCTTGGCGAAATGTGGAACAGAGAAACCGTAATGTTGGGCCGAGGACATGAAGGCAGGGAAAGGGGGAACTAAGGAGGAAGAAGATGTATGGAACGGGAGAATATAGAGTAGGTGTTGATAATTCTGTTTGGTAGAAGGCAATGGCAGTCTGATTTTTTCTGTCCTCCACGACTGACGAGCTGCACTTGTTGAACCAGATCAGTGGGATAATAATGCGCTCTATCTGTGCGCCAAATCTTTTTGAGTATCTCTTTCATGAGCTGAATCCTTAGGTGATGTACGACCTCATACACAACAATCCATGTCTCACTCGCAATTATTACACTAGTCTATGATACATATTATGTAGTATACTGGACGCGAAACTGCACTCTGGTATGTAAATGTGGTCAGATACTATCTGGTTCTGCATGGATTAGCTGATATGCATTTATTTACACTGCTTAGGACTGATCGTGCTAGTCATTGGGCTGAAGCCCTAATTTGGGAGATTCGCTCTCACTCAAGGGGCTTGCATTGGTTTTGATGAGACTTGATCGTATCATAAAGCAGGTGACCGCTGCGCTTTTGTCAAATAGTGTAGGAACTGTTACGGATTTCTTCTACTCTCTATACTGGTCGGCAAATATATGTAGTGAACCACGGCAGATGGATTGCAGAGATACGAGGTACGACATTGTCAGTATGTTACTTTACTGGTTGAGAGATTTGTCATATTGGGGGCTACATACGCATTATTGGCTTCAGCTTCTCACGATGACATAACTCCTAGATTAGCGATAGGTGTCAGCTACCGTATCCGCAGGATTGCGAGGTTTCAACCTCTCCGGCTTCGTCATATCCTATTCCACAATGTGACTATTCGTACGGGGATAAAGCGGAAGGAGACAAGTGCGTGAAGAAGAAATCTGTATGCACTTGTTCCAAAACCTGCACTTACCCATTTAAAGTCTGCACAGTACCGTGATTCTCCGGCAATTCTATCTTAACGGACCCTCTCGGCATCCCTTTCTCCGATTACGTGATCGCGATGAACGATTAAACTTGCATGATTCGGCAGCCAAGCACTGATCAACTGAAGATGATAAGGTTACTTACTCCACTGCCCCCACTTCGGTACCATCTTTGGTATCCTTGATCCAAGTGATCCAAGTCAGGGAGGTCAAATCTAGGTGAATTCTAGAAATCTGCATGGCTGAAACAAGGCTGCCTGAAGAACTCGCCCCGTTAACCTACGCGGCCAATCCCCAAGAAGTTCTGCAATCGACATCATAGATGACATATTAAGTAAGGTAAGACTACATGAACCGCATCCCCTTGTATGCAGTCGAAAGCGTCTGCGTCTCCACCCTCTATTATCAGGGCACCGGCCACTGCACTGCCCAACCAAAATATGGACGCTCTTACGTGCCAGTTCACCGTGGATGATCCATAAGGATCCGAATCTAGTCTAGTGAGAAGGGGGAAACTCAACGAGGACCTATGGGCGATTGACATGTGCAGATAGTCCCATGTGCATTTCCGTGATATCCGACACGACGGATCATAATAAATCATTCACAAATAGATCGAAACAGGTCTATAACCCGTGCACTCGTCAGCAACGATCCGCAACATGTCACGGCTAACGTAGACGCAATGCCTGAAAAGCTATAAGAATGCCATCGGCCTCGTCAAGGCCTTTCGCTTCACATCCCGCCACCTTACACCGTATTCCAGTATGAAGGGTCATACTCTGGCTGTGCTGGCGTTTATCAGCCATGCAATCGCCTCTGGGAACACTTCCTCCATGGGCATCCTTGGCCACAATGGCGGTACGCCCCCCTTTCTTGAGTCCCACTAGTACCATCGCCTTAACACCAGTTCAGTTGATCTTGGAACCTGGAGAGCCGCCTACGAGAGAGCGTCCAAATTCGTCGACAAACTAAACATCACACAGAAGGTCTCCATTGTGACTGGTGGGGGCGCCACCGTCGACGGGGAGACCTTCCCGGGGATGGATTTCAACGACGGTTCCATGGGCTTGCTGGAATACTACTACGTCTCTGCCTTCAGCCAGTCATCCGCGCTCTCCATGACATGGGACAAGGATGCCGTTACCGCACAGGCTCGCGCTGTCGCACGCGAGTTCTATCAGAAGGGCGTCCAAGTCGTCTTCGGCCCGACCTCGCAGCCACTCGGCCGGACCGCGTGGGGAGGACGCGCAGGCGAGACATTCGGCCCGGACCCATTCCTAAATGGTATTATAACGGCGGAGACTGTTAAGGCGTATACGGAGGAGGGAGTGGTTTCACAGGCAAAGGTGAGTTTCTACAACTCCGTCCCACCATCCCTAGAGTGACTGACCAACAATACGTAGCACTTCCTCCTTAACGAGCAAGAAACCAACCGCACCAACAACAACATCGCCGGATTCGATTCCACGTCCCACAGCGAGAAACGGAATTTCCTGGGTCCGTACTCCGCCAACGCGGATGATAAAACCCTCCATGAACTATACCTCTGGCCATTCTATGACGCGGTCAAGAGCGGCCTGGGGTCAGTGATGTGCGCCATGAATAAAGTCAACGGAACCAACAGCTGTGAGAACTATAGTTTGTTGATGGGGCATCTCAAGGATGAGTTAGGTTTTCCGGGGCTGGTTTACCCGGACGTCAGTGCCCAGCATGCTGGACTTGCCTCCGCGGCAGGGGGATTGGATTACGGTTCGTCGACGTATTGGAGCGAGTCCGCCATCACTGCAATGGTTAAGAATGACTCGCTGTCTATGCAGCGGCTGAACGACATGGCCATTCGCAATGTCATCCCCTACTACCAGCTCAATCTGGATAACGGGAAGCAGCCAGCCACGGTTGGGGAAACCGACTATGTGGATGTCCGTGCGAACCACTCTCGATTGATTCGGGAGGTTGGAACCAAGTCGATTGTCTTGTTGAAGAACAAGCGCTCTGCGTTGCCCCTCCAGAAGCCCCGGATCATGGGCGTCTTCGGTGCAAACGCTGGGGCTGCCATGGCCGGCCCAAATTATGCGTATAACCCCATCACTGGGTCGGGTCCGACATATGATGGACATCTGGCGACTGGAACAGGATCAGGACAGGCGTCGTTTCCATTGTTGGTGACACCAATGGCCGCATTGACATTTCGGGCTTTACAGGACGGAACAATGCTGCGCTGGATCCTGAACGACACGTACACGTCTAGTGAGACCTCTGCTCTGGGTGCCGGGACAGGAGTTGTCCCCGGGTATGTCAACTACGCTCAAGACTCCGATGTGTGCCTGGTGTTCATCAATGCCCTGGCCGGCGAAGGCGGGGATCGCACAGAACTGTACAATGCAAATCAAGATACGACGGTCAAGACGGTGGCAGATAATTGCAACAACACAATCGTGGTGGTTAATACCATGGGTCCGCGGCTGGTGGATCAATGGATTGAGCATGAGAACGTCACTGCTGTGCTGTATTCGTCTCTTCTAGGCCAGGAGTCGGGAAACTCCATCTTGGATGTGTTGTATGGCGAGGTGAACCCGAGTGCGCGATTGACATATACAATTGCGAAGATTGAGTCCGATTATAACGTCAGGGTTTGCGATACCACCGAGTGTGATTTCACTGAAGGTTAGATACCCCCTTGCATTTCCTCTCTCCTTATCTTTAGCCTCAACGTTAATTGTCGCAGGCGTGTACATCGACTACCGCTACTTCGACGCCTACAACGTCACTCCCCGGTTCGAATTCGGTTACGGTCTGTCATACACTAACTTCACCTACACGGATCTCAATGTGCCATCTATCGAAGCCCTTTCCGTCTATCCTTCGGGGAAGAAATCTGTCGGTGGACCTGTGGACTTATGGGACGTTATTGCGAACGTCACCGTCAGCGTCACGAACACCGGTGGCAGGGCTGGAGCTGAGATCCCGCAATTGTACGTATCGTATCCCGACAGCGCGAAGCAGCCTGTGCGCCAGCTTCGAGGCTTTGAGCGCGTGGAGCTGGCTCGCAGGGAGAAGTCGATGGTGACGTTCCCGATCCGCAGGCGGGATGTGTCGTATTGGGATGTGGAGGCGCAGCAATGGGCCGTTAAGGGGGGAGAGTATACATTTAGTGCTGGGGCGAGTTCGAGGGATTTAAGATTGTCAAAGACAATTACTATTCGGACGGAGTGAGAGAGGTCTTTTGCTGCTGTGCGGGCGATGGTTACTTTTCTGGAAGAAACGAGGTGCATTTGAACATTCGCGATCTCAAATTAAGGGTGATATATCAATAAATGGGACTGTGGGTCTGCTTTATCGGTAATTTGACCGGGCCTAGATGTTTCTAAAACGTCCTGGCATACAGTGGACGACCAGAAGAAAGACGCCCAAGTTATAGAAAGCAAGCTCTATGATTCAATATGGATCCCAAACATTTGACTGGCTCAATTCTAACTCGGGAGGTGCTGCGGTCCGTCTAGTTTCCGAGCCGGTTCCGGGATCTTCACCATAGCATACTGAACTTCCGTTAACCGTGAATTGTACGAATAATAATGAAACTTGCTTTATAAGCACTCAAAGAATATTTATAATCAGATGGACCACCCAATCGCGTAGTCTATTCAATAATGCGGGAGCATCAATAATGACATAGTTGAGGGGCTCTAACAGCCTTTATTACTCATATGGATCAGTAGATGTACAGAGCCTTAAATGAGATATATCAAAGGGTGTAGAATATAATCGAAATACAGGCAATTTTGCGATAGAGCAGATGGCCCTTTAGGGAAAGCGGAAACGTCGGAATTAGACAAGGAATGCCTCTTAGGGTATGAGATCTTTGATACCATTTATTTATGATATTTATAGTTATCAGATGGAATTCTAGCTTCCCTTGAGTTGGATGGGGCAACAGACTGCCGGTCGGCTCCGCATTGAATTGAGTAGCTAGTTATGTATCGGATGCATAAGTTCCGTGAAATGTCCCGGAAGCTGGACGGAATTCAGTCAGTCAAATGCCCAAGTTTCTTGCAGTCCCCACAGTCCGGACGGGACCCCAAATGCTTTCCATCAGCCACCCGCTTGTGTTCTATAAAAGAATTACGTTTCTCGTTGTCCAATATTTCTCTTCTTTGGCAGGGCCAAGATATTTCGATTTCCTGTCAGATACTCTAAATGGCTGCCAAGCAGAAAGTACTGCTCCTTGGAGCGACTGGTGAGACTGGCAGCTCTATTCTAAATGGGTTGCAAGAATCTGGCAATTTTGTAAGTTGGATCGACTCTACAACAAAATTCTTCTCCGTTTGCTGACAAGTACTAATCCTAATGATGGTTTAGGATGTGGAGGTCTTAGTACGACCCGCTTCTGCAAATAAACCGTCGGTCCAAAAGCTCCGAGAGCAAGGGCTGAAGATTTGGTCCACAGACCTTGACGACTTTAGCGGGCTTGTGTCTGCTATTACCGGTGCCGACATTCTCATCAGTGCTATTGGACCCAATGACTTGCTCCAGCAGAAGAAGCTACTTCAAGCCGCCAAGCTTACAGGTGTGAAAAGAGTCATTCCCTGCGCTTTCACCACGGTAGCCCCTCCAAATGGCGCTATGCTGCTTCGTGATGAGGTATGAATACCATGGTTCAAAGGAAATACCAATTTGATTAACCACCAAGTAGAAAGAAGAGGTCTACAATGCTATCAAGTTCTTGGGTATTCCTTATACTGTGATCGATGTTGGCTTCTGGTATCAAATCTCATTTCCGACCCTTCCGTCTGGCAAAGTGGATTACGCCCAGATGGTTCCAGTGAAGACTGTTCATGGGGACGGGACAGCTCCCAATATCCTTACCGACCTACGTGATATCGGGAGATTTGTTGCACGAATCATACTCGATGACCGGACTATTAACAAATATGTCTACACGTCAGGGGATGTACTTTCCGAGAACGACATCTATCGTATCGCGGAAGAGGTTTCTGGAGAGAAGCTGGAACCAGATCATGTAAGTCAATTTTATCTTGAGTGTTTTAGTATTTACTAAAAGCAAGTTTCTAGATATCACATGAAAATATCGAAGCCAATGTAGAGCAAGCTAAAGCTGCTCTCGCCGAGGATCCTAGCGATCCCATGAAGCGCATCGGCGTTTTCATAGCCCAGTATGAGCATAGCAAGTACGTGCGGGAGGATAACAGTCCTGGTTATGCCGCCTATCTGGGTTATCTTAATGCCAGAGAGCTATACCCAGATTTCCAGCCAACATCGTTTCGTGATTTCTTCGCGGAGGTGCTGGCTGGAAAGGGCAGGAAAGTGTATTCCTAGCTTTTTAGTCGGCCATGAAATTGACCTGACTTTCTGACACGCTATGACTGTGGCTTGACTCTGCTGTCAAGGGCCTAACGCGAGTTGACTATTGCGCTATCTTCAATACCATCCATAGTACTGGGCTAGAAGTATCCCAAGTATACAATTTTATTTATTGAAATAGGCGACCAATAGAGCACCGCTGCATGACTCCGTTGGAAACTCGCTGGAAATGGAAGTACTTCGTGCAACTTAACGAAAGCTTTGGTGCATTAACACTTGAAGTAAAGCAGACTAAAACTTGATTGTGGCGACCCTGTCATGCATGCATCCAAGTGCAGAGATATTGTCTTGAACCGTTGAAGAGCTAGGCTGATAATCTGGAGGCAGCCACAGCCATCTGTCGCTCTTAATAGTAATCCACTGTCCTGCTTCTAGGGATATCTTAGTTGTTATGGGAGAAGAATCTGAATCCCCAGATCTCTCCCCTGTATTGAAAGCCTGCAATGATGTGACGACATGGATTAAATCCAGAAACCCATAGCGAACGCACCAACTGTGAAGAACCAAATTAGACAGCCCAATCGGATTTAGTGGATCTGAAATAGGCTAACCTTCAGGAGGGACCCAACATTGGGAACATAAGTCTCAAGCAGGCTCAGCCATCGGAAACCCCGAAGCTACGATAGCTCTTCCCAAATTCAACCAGTAATGATTCAGAGCCCCAGTCAAGCCGGGCCCACCGGCCTTACTAGTGAGTAGTATTTGATAAAAAGCAAAAGCCTCCCCCGCCCGTTTCCAAGGAGAACTTGAGCGACTGGCCGAAGGAATGACCACGTGTCGGAGGCCAATACTAGAGGTATTAGAAAGCAGCCAGCCACAAACACCGCGATCCACAGGCATGCAGAGTTATCGTCTACTGTTCCCTCTCCTAGCATTTTGATTTCAAGGTTAGTCAAATTAGGGCATGGGGAGCGAGGGAATAGATAAAACATGCTGTTGTAGCTTTAATACATATTCACCACCTTCTTTTCTTTTCCTCCTAGCTCAGATACGTATCATTCTTCCGCTAAGCCTCGTTAACTAAGTCCTCTATCTACTCATTCAGAATGTCCCTAGTCCGATCTCGATACAGTGTGAATGCACCCGAAACAGACCTCCTGTCCTACTTATTTGATTCGCCTTATAAGGATGCAGGATCCTGGCCGTCATCAGAGCCTCTTTTAGAGTCAGCAGCAGATTGCGATCGTTCAGGGTATTCAGTTGACCAAATCAAGAATATCGTGAAGCGAGTCGGCTGCGGCCTTGATCGATTGGGAGCAAGCGGCAAGCGGGTCATGGTCTACGGGGACGCGAACATTAACTTCCCCCTGGCTATTCTTGGAGTTATAGCTGCAGGAGCATCATGTAATGTTCTCGCGCCTGGTCCTGTTGAAGAACTGATTTCCCGGCTGCGGCAACTGGACTGTGACATTGTTTTTTTCGCCCCGCAGGATCGAGAGCTTGTCTGTACTGCTGCAGCAAGGTTGAGTATTCCTAGCGAGCGTCTTTTCATGGTTGATGAGACCATCGATGGCGAGAATATCGAAGGTTCGGATGATGGTGGTCCTAGACACTGGGGCCACCTCTTGATGATGCCCGGCGGTGACGATTATGAGTGGCCTAGACTTTCGCCTGCTGAGGCAAGGACAAGAACTGCTCTCCTGCTCTATACCTCAGGGTACGTTGACCTGCTATATGCTACCGAGCACTGATTTATTGTTGACGATGTTGTAGGACAACAGGATCTTCGAAACTTGCCGAGCGCACTCACTATGGTCTTATTGGGAACATTGAACAGACCCTACAGCACTACAACCTTCGAGAGAGGAACAAAGAAACCATATTCTGCAATTATAAGTTCTGCGGTATGGGATTTCTCATATTAGGGTTCATGCTCCCTTTGAAGGCTCGGTATAAGACGATATTCCCTACAAAGTTCGAACCAGAAAAATTCATGCAGACAATTGAACGATTCCAGCCTACCTGGTTGATGCTCCCTAAGCATCTGGTACGTGAGCTCCTGGCAAAGTTCGACAAGCCCAGCTTTCCCAGTGTGCAACATGTCCTCACCGGCGGCGCGATCATTCCCTATGAGATGATCGAGCAGTGGCAGCGACTACATGGATCTCAAGTGCAGAGTACATATGGAATGACCGAGTAGGTAGACCTCGTGTTATCCTCCTTATGATACGCAGATCAGGGCTTACTCCGTTACTGCACCAACCAGGGCGGGCTTTTATACCTTCCCCGATCCAACCCAAGTGGTAGAGGATGCCACAACAGGAGTCTTGCTTCCTAGTTTAGAGGCGAAAATCCTCGGTGATAATGGCGAATTGCTGAGCATGGGCCAAAAAGGGCATGTTTACATTCGGACCCCATTTCTTATGAAGGGCTACTTCAATGAACCAGAACAAACTGCGCAGACCATAACGGATGATGGATGGATTAAGACTGGCGACATTGGCTGGGTTGATGAGCGCGATCAATTCTATATTGTTGGTCGCCAAAAGGTATGTCTTTCCCAGCCTCATCTGTCTTGTAATTGATATCTTAATGGTTTGCGGCATATATTCAGGACCTATTCAAGATAAAAGGCGACAATGTTTCTGCAGCTGAAATCGAAACGGCTATCTTGCAACATCCGGATATTGCGGATGTTGCTGTTATTCCAGTCACTATGTAAGGACTGCATATTGCTTTATATGTTATTTGCCGTGCTAATATTTTTACTATTGTGCAGAAATGGAGATGAAGAGCCCGTGCCTCGTGGATATATTGTCAAGGGAAATGAGTCCCCCCTGACAATAGAAGAATTGATGCACTGGATGCGGACGGAACTCACTTCACGCATGCAACTCCTTGGCGGCGCTGCCTTCATCGAGGCAATTCCCATTTCAAATGTGAGTCGGCCATGTCTTTAGACTCAAATACTAGCTCACAGTTAGTCTCCAGGTTGGAAATAGCAAAGTCGACCGTCGGAGACTGTGTGAGATCGCCGAGAGAGAGCTGCAGGCCCTAAGCAATACGGAACAGGAGGCGGGCAAGCCAAACAACAGCGTTTGAATCTGCTCTATCTCTGGTCGCAATAATCGACCGCTCATAAAAATGAAAGGGAATCTCTAATTTGATCACCGGGATCTCATGGTGGACGCTTGCTTCTGTCGCTGGTGTGTCGGAAGATTCTGTTGGTATGGTTTAGTGCTTGCTGGGCATGGTTTGGTGAAGAAATGCTGGGCTGGAAGGTAGATTGGGAGTTGCCAACTTCAACTGAGACAATATCAAAAACTTACTACTGGGGAAGCATTCATTGAAGTGGCTGATATCTCCAGAAGAAAACCGTTTTCCAGGAATTATTAAGATATGGTATATACATGCATCGCTGCTCAACCCAAAACATGAAAATGTGGCATATCAACAGATGTCCAACATGCCGTCTTGTATGATTACTTCCATCTTTTCCAACATTACGCCATTCAGAACCCCTTAGGGCTTAGCCAGCTGCTCCTTACGGAAGAACAACAAGAACCCAGCACTGCAATCAATAAATCGTCAGCAAAAATACCCACCGCACCAGGGGAAAATTCAGATTTACATACCAAATAATCAACTGACAAAACAACCCAACCCAAAACCACGCATTTGCCACCGCACTCACTCCAAACGTCGGATCAGGCGAGATAGGCCCCGGGCCCAGCTTATTCGGCCCAAACCCTCTCGCCGCAATAGTAGCAATCGAGCCCAACACCTGGGAACAAATCAAAGTGAAGAGCATGTGCGTGCGCGTTAGCGTTTGGAGTAAAATAATTCCGAATCCCAGACCCTGGATGCTATCCAAGACGCCAAGCCAGAGCCAGAGACTGCGCGATGCGAGTGCTCCCCCGACGTATCCGCCGGATACCCATGGTAGGAAGTACCCGATACCGGAGATTCCCCACCAGATTTGAGCCCAGCGGGGGGCTCCGAGACCACAGGCTATTAGGGGTAGGGACCAGCTGTGCGCTTTGAGGTATTTGCTGACGAGGAAGAGGAAGCCGACCCACACGAAGCCGAAGAAGACGATACAAAGGATGCCGACTTGCCAGGCTTGGGCGTGGGTGGAGGACCAGAGGACTAGGTGTTTGTTAGTCGTGGTGTTCACTATATGGTGAGAGGGATAGAAGATGGGGGATGGGTGAAAGGATTGGGGTTGGAAATGCGGAAAGGAACGTACAACTCCAATTTCGGCCGTAGGGGGCACTAAGGAAGAAGTTCTGCAGGATGACGAAGACGAAGTTCCAAAGCACGATCTTTCGACGAAAGACTGCTTTGTAGAACGAGGCGATCTTGCCTGGGGCCTGGTGGTAGTAGTTGGGCAAGCCACGGAAGAGAAGGAACCCGATAATTGTTACGACTAGAGCAATGGGGTAGCAAATGGCACTATAGGGGATGAAGTTAGCAAATGTCACATGAAATGGGATAGTCGAAGCCAGGGGAGGAAACGTACGTCATCTTCCAAGAGCCAGCCACTCCAGTCGTCGTCGTCGAGACGCCCTCACTAGATGCGGTGCTCATAGAGGATCCCCAGTACCAGAGGGCAATGACATATGCCTGTTGCAAGCCCTGAACAATGCAAGCTCTGAATATCCAAACCTCCATGGGAGCACCACCTTCGTCGCCGAAGTTCAATGCGAAGAACAGGGAGCCACTGGCAGATGCAACCGCATACGCCCCGCTTCCGATATTTTGAATCCAGCCACGGTTGAAAGAATTATCGACCCAATGGGCGGACCCTATCAGAACGAATGCGATGCCGTAGAATAACCACGGGAGGGACAGACAAACGACGGATTTGAAATAGCGGTAGATCAACCACCAGCAAATCGATGCAATGAGGTAGGTCAAGGCAATGCCGTATAACTTCAATGCAGTTTCTCCGACTTGGCCAGTCAAGAGCGTAATTTGGTAGGAATTGGCAGCGAGGATCTGGCCTAGTGCAAGGAAGATGGAGTATACGGGCCAGTTACCGATGCGGATCTGCATCCAAAGCCTGATACCAGCTGGGGGGCTATAGTCCTTTCCGAGCAAGAATTCATCGTCGACTTCAGATCCATGTTCGTGGGAGCTCTCGGCATTAAAGCTGGACCCATCTTCCCTCGAAACAACGGAAACGGATCCCTGCTTATCACGGAAGACGGAGGGGGCTGGTGACTTTAGCCGACCCAATTTGGCGTCGTGGAATCGTTCGAACCACTCCTTTTCACTCTTAATCAAGAATTCCTCGATACAAAAGTCTGACTCGGAATTGCTACCCTTAAGGTTTTGCAACTTTTGCTCGAAGATATTGTAATACTCTCCCGTGCTATCCGTGAAAAACGGATCCACCTTTTGCAAGCGGAAGTCCTTCTTCTGTCCCACCACCATATCGACAGAAAGCAACGATGCTGTACTCATCCGGTTGCTGACCTCCTTGAGGCCAGCGGGAGGCAGCAGGCTTTGCTCGGCCATATTGGGTGACCCTGGTGTTCCAGGAACAGTCAGAGATTGGCTATCGCGGGCGAAGTGAGAGCTGGTTATGGCCGAAGACCCTGGTCGCTGAGCAGCTTGCATGCGACGGGCTGCTTCCAACTCCGCAGAGGTAGGGACATATTCATTGTCTGGGAAATCATCACCCTCGACATCGGTAGCCACATCTTCGGTATGTTCCTCCGTCACGGATAGCTCGTCGTGGGAAGATTGAGACCGGGTGGCACGAGGCCTATGACCAGGACCAGAGCGGACACCAAGCGAGAGTTTGCGTTGTAAACCTGAAACTGGTCTCTCGGTGGGATCGGATAGGGCAGCGAAGTCGCTGAGTCGGTTGAGGTTGGTGTAGCTGCCCTCACGGGAATGAACCATGGGGGTCTGTGTGCCCGATGAAGGCCAGAAAGCACTCGACGGCCTGGACGACACGCTGCTGCTTTGGAAGGCGCCCGTGTTAGGGGTCCGAGGGCGTCCGTTGCCTTTAGCTGTCTTGCTATGGACTTGTATGGACGTCGTTTGGAGGATCTCCAAATCCTCCACCCATTGCGCGACGGGGAATCGCTGTTTAGCTGAGCGAGCCCGCATTTTTGCACGGGTTGCCTGCTTAGATTCTAACGCGGCATCAATCGCTTGTCTAAATTGATCAAGGAGATGGTATGTAGAGGTTGATTCGACGTTGTACCACCATCCAGGCATTTGTCCCAGTCCACCAACACGAGCTCCCACGCCTAATGCACCCTTTCGACCGAATTCTACCGCCACAAGGCCGAACGGTTCGTCTCGGGAGGGAATCAAAGCGAACTCCGCCCCCGAAAATATGTACGGAGGAAGGGCAGTGAATTCCGGCCGTGAAAAGACTCGACCAGGGTAGATTTTCATCATCTGATCGAGCTTGAGCGCAGCAAACTTTCCGTAAAGATCAATGACAGGGCCAACACAGATTAGTTGTACCTTCGGATTGGCTTCAATGACCGAGGGCATGATATCCGCAATGAGGTCGACACCTTTTTGCATGGACCATCGGCCCACAAAAACGAACAACTCAGCTTCAGGGTCCTGGTTGAGCCCAGCCCACTCTTGCGCCTGAAGTTTAAGCGCACCACGACCTGCTTCATAATCCGGATCGACCGCGACGTCGCCTCGTTGGACTGCCATGGCTTGCTCCTTGCTCCATTCTCCCAAGTCAGAGGGGTCAGGATTGGGAAGGTTGCCCACTTTTTGCAATCCCCAAAAGATGGGGTACCGGGCGTAGGATCGTTTGCCGTACTTTTTCGACACGCCGACTGCGCCAAAGCCACGCTGGTGGATGCGTAGATAACTGGCTCCGGCATGCAACAGGTTAAATACCTCACCAAATTGCACATATTGCTTCATAACGTCTGCACTGAGGTTGAAAACTGACTGTACCTCTTCACGTTCGGTGGCTGTTCGGACAGGCCAAAGACCCTGGAATTCCGCATTGTGTAGGGAGAGGCAGACGGGAATCGTCTCCGGGAGCAGGTAGAGGGGTGCCAATGAGCCGTGGTAGTCGTTGATGTGATACAAATCGATGGGGAAGCGCTTGCATACAGCTGCAATACATTGATTCCATGCCGAATAATAGACAGCACTTTCCAGATCGTCCATGCGCGCGGGGTACGGATTTGACTTTGTTTGTTGGCGAAAGACCGGAGCATCGAGGAGGATGTAGGTGATGTTGTTCAGGTAATGATATTGCACTTGCACCTCATACTCCGTACCCATAAGTGTCACCAGAATTGACTCAGCTGGGGTGTCAACAGGGTACTCAACGTCTCCCACACAGGGAACCACCCAAATGAGATCCTGGTGGCTAAGGGTCTTTCCCATTAACTGCGCCATCACACCAAGACCTCCGATTTTGATCTTAATCGCCCAGTCTTCAATATCGTACTCCATGGTGGCGATCAACACCATGCGGCGCTTACCAGCGGCCGCAGCAGCGCTGAAAGGGGTGGCGGTTTGCAGCAAGCCTGATTTATTGGCTAGTCGCATGATGGGGTTGAGACGGTTGTAGTCCCCCCCACCTGGAGTTTTTCTTTCGAACCTTCGGCGCAGGGCAATTGCGAAGCCAGACTGCTTCTGGTCCACACCAACCTGGTTGAACTTGACTTTGTAGAAGGACTTGAGGAAGACCCAGAAACACGCCGCAGCTGACAGAGGGGGAACGATCCAGAATAACACAAACATCGCAATCTGCGTCGCTTGGTGTCCTACCGGAACTAGTTGGAACTTCTGGGTGGCATCGTCGATGATAAGCTTCCAGGAGATGTAGGGTGAAGGCGGATGAGCTGTTATATTGATTACCGTTTCGGAGAGGGACGATGGAGGCATCCGATCAAGGACAGAATCGTTATCAGCATCACCCATCACCCATCCTTCATCCGGCGAACCATCCGGGTTCATTCCCCAGATGCTGACCTGCCCAATTGCTGGCCACTCATAAGTGAAATGGTACTTCCACAGCCCATCATCTGCATCCAGGCGTATCTCGCTATCCAATCCGGCGTCGTATCCGTATTCATTGTAGGGACCTTCCCAGAAGATATGTGGAAAGCGTCGAGGGCCCTTCTTCCAGTCTGTATCGCCTTCCTGCACGTAGTCGCTGCTACCCGACCATCTATTCCAGTATTCGGCGCGGACGTGATACCCGTCCCAGGCTTGCTTGCTCGTGCCAGACCAGGACAACTCAGATATGGTAGTGTTTCCACCTGTGTAATCCATCCAGTCCGAGTAAGTGGAGCCCCAGTTTGTGGTGTATCGCCACTTGTCTGCGCCAGCAGCATGATGCTGGATGTATAGCGAGCCATTTTCGTATTTGTGAAGCAGGCTGCTGGAGTAATTGGCGGTCGTATATATCATCGGGTTGTCTATTTGACCGATTCTGAGGAGAAAGTGATCAACTGAATCTGTGGTCTCGTTCTTGTAGGTGTTACTAGCGTTGTTCACGGTTATGCGATGAATACCATTGTACACGCCAGTCAAGTTTCCTTGCCATACCCAGGCGCTAGGAATGAATCCGGGCCAGTCGCTGCCGGTCTCGTTGAGTGTAGCGGCTTTACAACTGACACTGTCCGTGTCTATCGATGGAGTTTTCCCTGCCTCGGTAGAAGAATTGACGTAGATGGAACTCGTGACTGAATCACAGTTCATGGCTTCGGAGAAGTAGATCTTGATTTGAACCGATTCATCCTCATCAGGTGCAACAGTGGATCGCACGGGAGCATCATGCCCCGGGGACAAACCAGTGATCATAGGCCGGGGCTTGGTAAACTTAGCACGCGGGACATACGCGCGGAACTCGTAAGCCTTCATCGTCATGTTGGAAAGACAACCGTTATAGGCCGTAGACCCATTGATGCCAAGCTTTTGCGGACTGCTGCTCAATTCATGTTCATCGAAGGGGTAGAAGAGGTTCTTGACCCAGGTTCCGGTGTCGAAAGGAGATATCAATGCACTGTCATTGTCACTGCAATCGAATGTGTAGTCGATTGTCCGGTTAGTATTGTGATACACTAACCAAACCGCCTGGTTATTGCCTGTTCCCAGGTCCTGGAAGTCAGAGCTAATGCCACGGAGAACCGACCAGAGACCGGTTTCGGTAGCCGTTCCGTTGGATCCAGGGTAGTATACATTTTCGGTGTGATTCGACAGTTTGGTAACATTGTAGCCGTCATTGAGCACGGGGAAGTCGACGCGCATTTGGTACATGTGTTTTATGATGTTGCGAGCTGGGTGGGAGGGATCCCGATGGTCATAGGTTACCGTGATATCCTCGCACGCGTGACGACCCCTTGTAATAGGCCAGTCGTAAAAGGTCGAGGAGTCGAGAGAAAAACATCCGTGAGTGTGCCAGGCAGTAGCCGGCGACATGGATTGTCGTCCAAAGATGTAATTTGACGCAGTAGCATCCAGGACATAGAATGCCTGTTCCTCTCCCCACAGCAGTAGAGGAATCCCGGGCAGAAGCAAGGTTGTAACGAATTGACCAAGCAGCTGGCGCTCGGTTCCCTTCTCCAGCGTTGGCCAGCGAAAGACATCTTGGTTGGTGACACCGTACATGTGTCGAGGATCAAATTCACCTGTAGCTATGGTCAGATTTTTCCTTGCTTTTGTTCTTGAGTGTTCGAGGTGAAGAATTACCGGTGTTAGGATTGATGAAGTCATTCGAGATCAACATCTCGTTCCAGGCAGTGACAAATTCCACCGATACATCGTATCCGGCGGACAAGCTGCCGTCCATTCCCAGGAATCGTTCGAGATTTCGATAGATCGAATAATGAAATGCGGCACCATCGATAGCATTCATGCCCTCCTCTCGCAGGAAGTATTGCGGCTCTGAGGTATTCGTGAGGTTCATGGCAACCTCAATCGAGGATGGATACTGATCAGGTTGCCGACCCCGCCCTAAATAGACCGATCCAAAGGTGTTGCCACCCGTAATTTCTCCAGCTATGAAGAAGTTCTCCTTCCCTACTGCCCGGGCGCATTCGCGATAAGCAGCTGACATATCACCCAAAGCATCAACTGTAGCCTGCGTGGCTTTATCGTAGCGGAAACCATCGACATCAAGCTGGTATATCACCAGACACGAATGCCGGATCAGTCTTTCTCGGACTGACGGGTGCCATTCACGCAGGCGGTCCTGCACGGAAGCAAACTTGGCCAATTCACGCTTCCAGTCTGGAAACACTCCGAAGGCCTCGATATCACCATATTGATCGAAGTCACTGTCGTAGCAGCCAACCAGGGAATCGGTGACCGTCTTCTGGACGGGATAGCCGTTTTCATACCAGAATCGGGGATAATCGCAGGTCTCGTTATAACTGTTACCGAAATCGAAATCTACGTATCGCCGAGCGGTCTTCCATTCGACTTTATGCTCGTCCACTGTGAAAGGCGCCGAGGTATTCAGGTAACCCTCGAATCCGATCAGATCTCCCATTCTATGGAAGTCTCGTTAGATGCCATTGCTATAGCGGTGCTTCCTCATTGCATATGGAATAGCAATGGGGAATAATGGGAGTACATACGTCGCAAGCGTGTTGTCGAAAATGACGTACATCCCACGTTTGTGGATCTCCGTGATTGCATGTCGCCATTGTGCCAGATTTCCGTAGTGTCCGTCGAGCAAGGTCGTATCCAGCGCTGAATAGCCATCATAGCCCCAGGGTTGATTCATGAGAACTGTGCCAGCCAGATAAATTCCCTAAAGCCGGAACTGATCAGCAAATCGACCTCAGCTTCCCCGATTCCCGACAGCCGGGAGTTCCGTTCCCTTAACCGACCTTGATGCCCATTCCCTGCAAATAATCCAGCGTATCGACGAGACCAGCTACATCTCCGCCATGACGCATTTGTGTTGACCAGATATCATGTTCCCATACTGAATTGTTGTAATTATCGTTGGTTGGATCTCCGTTCACAAAGCGATCAAGCATCAGGGTGTAAAACGGGAATCGCCAGTTATCCGGAGACGGAAAATAATCACCGGTGTGGTTTGGCCATTGCCCCCAATAATCTGCAGGATTTGTCGCAGTTTTGTTCTGGTTCAAATTATAATCTGCGAGCGATGCATTGTAGGGCCAAGCGACAGCCTGCCAAGCCGTCGAGGCAAGGACGAGGCCGGCGAGCACCCGCTTCATGTTGGCTGAAGCGCAACAGGCCACTTCTCGCAATTGAACAACAAAATCCAACTTGTTCTACGAGCCAGTCATAAGTACACACTTTCGAAAGGCTTACAGCATTCGAGACAGAAAACGAGAGACGCTAATAAGGGTATCTCGATGTCTTGTTCTTGAATAAGCAAAGCTAGACAAGGACCAAGAGCGGCGACCGAGCGGTCCGAAACGAAAGGCGTGTGTAGAGGTGAAAACGAGTGAAGAAACACAGAATGCAAACGAAGGATGAACAATTGGGCAGCTGAAGTCTGCAGTTGCGAATGGATGGGAATAAAAACGATGGTAAAATTAAAGTAAGACAGTCTGAGGAAACGAAGAAGCCAAATATGGGGAGACCAAGGCCAACTGCGCCCCCAGCAGAAGAAGGACTGATAAGTCTTCTCGCGGCTTCCAGCTTGTGTCCATCGATCATATCGATAACGCGACTTGACCCAGTGATAAGTCTTGGCCAGCCCTGGCCTACCCTGCTGGGCCTAATTCGAGCCACTGATTACGAGGCCATACGTACTCTCCAGGTGTTCCGCACGGCCTCATGGCAACACGATTCAGTACCCACGCCCGAACACCAAATTTAGCCCGGTCAATCCTCTGATCATCCGAAATCTGAATCTCAAGATCGAGGACACAGATACTGGCCCCTTCTCCTGCCTCAAGTCAGGCACTACACAAACTGGTTTTCCTGCATGGGAGACACACCCAAACCCCGCCCGAATAGATTAGGGTGGGAAATTAAACAGCTGCCTGGGAGCCAACGGCGTGGCAGAATTTTTCCCTGTAAGTCCGAGTGGCTTTTTCGGATGTCAGGTTTAGGGGCAGCTCTAGGTTGCTGTGCCTGGCCTGGCTCGGACTTATAATTTTAGTCGCTTGGCCGGCAAAGCTTCTATTCGAAGACAGTGGCCGAGTGGAGATAAGAGACGCTCTGTGAAAGGCTGTTGTCGGCACTAACCAGGTACTAACTAGAACTAACCTCAACTAACCCAGGCGTCGACTCCACTGCATCCAAACACCATGACAAGGCCTGTGGGGGCCGGCCCGGCAGACTTACGCAATTGCCACTGGACCACGCATGGCCTCGTCACTATCACACCAATCAGCTGTTCCACGCATGAACGCTCTCCCAGCCGAAATGTGGGAAGTTAATTTGCCTTGTCCACTTCGCCCTCCAGCGCAGCCCTGCCCTCACGACAATCAGTCAATCTCCCGTGACAATCCCAGGGGATCTTCGTGTTCTAACGCTGCTAACCGTTCTCGAATGTTCGGGTGAACTGGAGTACTAGAGTAGATTCCCATCGAGCGTTACAAATTTAGATGTCGTCTTTATTTTTGGTCCGCGTTGGGGGTCGTTGAAAGTGATGGATCAGGGCTTCGGGCACGCGATGCGAACGAGGGTGGGGGAGAGACTACCTATTTATGGTACCTCCGGCTTCTACCGGCCTTGTCTGCAGCCCCCGGTCTGGCGCTCTTATCTCTCTTGCTAAGTTGCTATAGCTATCGGGGGTCCGCCCCCCTGAATCGCGTTGCCTTGACTTGTCATTCTTTCTTTTCCCCGTTATTGCAACGGGAACAGCGCAACCGGCCTCAAACATCATGCTCAGCGGCCCGTTTGGCTGAATCGCGTGAAATTGAAACGCTTAAAACACATTCGTTAGAGTAAGCTGTTGCTTGTCATAATTCATTCGGTCACCCAAGCCCACCCACGGGAAGCAGAACCTCCACAAGGGGGCACAGAGGGTTGATCGAGGGTAGTACGGCCAATGATGTTTCGAAAATCCGCTTCCCTCCTGGGCCAACGGCTCATGGCCATTTGTCTCCTGTGCTGGTGCGTTTCGCTAGCGACCGCCGCAAGCACAGAAGAATGGAAGACGCGATCCATCTACCAGACGATGACGGATCGGTTTGCCCTCACCAACGGTTCGACCACCGCACCATGCAATACTACGGTAGCCAACTACTGTGGCGGGTCTTGGCAGGGGACGATCGATAAGCTGGACTACATTCAAGGCATGGGGTTCGATGCCATCATGATCTCTCCCGTAATTAAAAACATTGCGGGGCGATCTAAGGACGGTGAGGCCTACCATGGATACTGGCCTCTGGATCTATACGAGATCAATTCTCATTTCGGAACCCGCGAGGAACTGTTGAAGCTGAGCGAGGAGATCCACGCACGCGGCATGTACTTGCTGCTGGACGTTGTCATCAATAATATGGCTTATATGACGGACGGCGAGGATCCTGCGACGACCATTGACTACAATGTTTTCCCTCAGTTCAATGGATCTTCATACTTCCACCCCTACTGCCTTATTACGAACTGGAACAACTATACGGACGCGCAGTGGTGTCAGACTGGTGACAATTATACTGCACTCCCAGATCTGTACACAGAACACACCGCGGTGCAGGACATCTTAATGGACTGGAGTAAATCGGTCATCAGCAATTACTCCGTCGACGGGCTACGAATCGACGCTGCCAAGTCCCTCACTCCCAGCTTTCTGCCTACATATGCGAGTACCGTGGGCGGATTCATGACCGGCGAAGTCATGGATTCGAACGCCACCAACGTGTGCAAATATCAGACGGATTACCTGCCAAGTCTTCCCAACTACCCCCTCTATTACTCCATGATCACGGCCTTCCTCAACGGCGAGCCTGCGACCTTGCTCGAGGAAATCGCGACGATCAATGATCTTTGCCCGGATACGTTCGCAATGGTCAACTTCATCGAAGATCAAGACGTTGACCGATGGGCCTACATGAATGACGACATCATGCTAGCTAAAACTGCACTGACCTTCATGATGCTCTACGACGGTATTCCCTTGGTCTACCAGGGTCTGGAGCAGGCCATTGCCTATTCCAACCGAGCGGCCTTGTGGTTGACGGATTTCGACACCAATGCGACGCTTTATAAACACATCAAGAAACTCAATGCCATCCGCAAACATGCCATCAACCTTGACTCCAGCTACATCAGTTCGAAAACATATCCCATCTATCAAGGAGGTAGCGAGTTGGCTTTCTGGAAGGGTAACAATGGACGCCAAGTCATCATGGTTTTATCTACGGCGGGCTCGAATGGTTCAGCTTATACTCTGACACTACCTGTGAGCTATGGGGCTAGCGAGGTGGTCACAGAAGTGCTGAACTGCGTCAACTATACGGTCAACACTTACAGTCAATTGGTCGTGGACATGGATAAGGGCGAGCCTCGGGTCTTCTTTCCCGCTTCGATGATGCCAGGGAGCGGGCTGTGTGGCTACAATACTTCTAATGTGACGTATTCTGAGCTGAGACTTGCTGCTGTCGGTTCGTCGTCGTCTGCTGGTAGCCACTCTGTCATACCGTCTGCTGTTGCTTCGCTTTTCATGGCGATTGTTGCATTTTTGGCATTCCCGATTTAAGTTCATATTTTTTCTACTCAGTTTTATACCAGCAAATAATACGATGTCCTATGAACATGTACACGATTTCAAGACCGGAGATAGAATTATATCATTATATCCCTAGTACCCCCTTTCCATATCCTTTCCTGCAATAAAGGCCTATTTAGCATTAGGAACAGAATTACGAAGCACAGTCTCCTCAGTTCGCATACCCGCCCACCTCCAGCAATTCCCCCACAATTTCTCCTGTGCTTCACGATCTTCGCTGAGCGCCGCAGGCGCCACCTTCTTGACTCCAACGAAATACCCTCTTTTCCCTCGGAACTCAGCCCCAACACTCACAACAACCAAATCGTGCCCAGCGTCCTCAATAGTACGAAACATCGTAGTCATGTACCTCAAAACGGGCATCAGACACTCAACAACCCTAAACAACCATCGAGCCGATCTTTTCTGCCCCGCTTGCGCCCTCGAACTCGGGAGACCACCTGGGTCCATAGCGAGGGCAGTGACACCCGATAGCCGGTCATCCTATAGAAAGCGAAAGTTAATCAACGTGCACTTCGACCGGACAACAAAAGTACATACCTCCTGCAGCCTGCGATTGAGATCCATCGCCAACATAACATTCGCCAACTTTGCCGTACCGTATCTCTGAAACCCTTTATCATGCACAAGAGTCGGCGGATCCGGCGGGGGATGCACCAAGTCGTCCATATTCTCAGGAAACCCCGGTCTGAGAGAAGAAAGCGGGTTCGGCTTTTCGGGGTAATGGGTGACGGAACCAAGGAGGACGATGCGTCCGGATGTCTTGTTCATGCTTCCGAGGAGTCTCAGAATCAAGAGGTAATGAGACAGATGGCATACTTGGAAAGTGCTTTCGTAACCGTCCGTCGTATAGACCTGTCCTGCTTCGAAGGAGAAGGTCGCGGCGTTGCAGATTATTGCTGAGAGGGGAGGAAGTCTCTTTGAGAGGACTTGGTTAGCTACTTGATCTGCGAAGGAGCGTACGCTGGCGAGGCTCCCGAGATCGAGGGTCTCGAGGTGGAAGTTCGCTTTGGGGTATTTGGCAACTAGGTTGAGGAGTTTTGCGGTGTTTGGGTCATGCTCTGGGGAGGCGTTTCGGACGGTGGCGACTAGGGTCATTTGAGGATAGAGGGATAGTAGAGCTTGGATGAAGCCTAGGGCTAGAGAGCCGTTTGCTCCGGTGATGAGGACTGTTTCGTCCATCTGGAGGTAGTGGACTGTCTAGGAAACTGAACCTGGAGAGAAAGGGATGCAATAAAGTCTGAGGAAATGAGGGGAGGACATGATGCTTATATATTCGTCCATCATGGCTAACTTCCAGTGAAAAACTTCTCAATAGATGGTAGAATCTATGTATACGACATGAGCATAGGGAGTTCGGCCAATCACAAGCGTGAGTCTATCCAGAATAAGCATTAAGCCTCATTGAGCAGGCGCAGGTCTTGGCAAAGTTAGATAATAGATGCTTTGTCAGCCATGTCAGCTGCGCAGCTTCATTTCAAATGTCATCCTAAATATTATCCAGCTCGCTATGAAGCAAATAATTTGAATGGTGTTCGTTCTTCAGGATGACGCACCGGGAAGCACCATTTATTAATGTCACACTCGTTCCGAAAGAGAAGGCCGCATTGACAGAGTCACAACAGCGAATTACTCGCTCACATGCCGCTCGCTCGGCGCATGCCCGTGTCCGACATCGGCGGATGATAGAGTATCAGGCACAGAAGCGGGGGAGAAGAGACATACGAGACACTGTTATGGGTAGTTATCCGGGCCTCCCAGGAAGAGCACCGTCTGGGATTTCCACGTTACTTTCGGCGGACAGGCGGGACCCTTTTCTTAGCTTTGCCAGGGGTTTAAACCCAATAGAACAATTCTTGTTTGATCATTGTATGGCCTCTCAGTCGAAGCATCCTGATTAACTTTACTGGCCATCGTCAAAGATGTCAACGTCGTCATCCCTCTCATGCGCTGCAATGAGAGCGCAATATTCTTCGCGCAGCGCATGATCAGACTTTGGGTTCCCACTGCGATCACAGAATCAAGCCTTCTTGATATCATCCTGCTTGCCGCATGTCGTCACTTATCTATTGCATATAGACAGGGGTCGCAGGAACAGCAGCGTATCTTCCAACAATTGACCTTTCAGTACAAGTCCCAGAGTCTGCATGCACTAAGGCATGCCATCTCGGCTGAGATGCCGATGCTGACTGATTCAACGGTCGCTAAAGCTATAATGCTTGCCTATGATGAAGTAAGAGTTCACCTTCGGATGTTTCCGGTGATGGCGCTAACAAGGAACAGTTATATGTTCGAGATGCAAAAATGCTCAAGCATCATGTAGACGCAGCCGTGGAAATGGTCACGCTGAAAGGTGGGCCCCAGACACTAGGTCTTGATGGACTCATGGAGCATTTCCTTCTAAATTTGATTACCAAGACGAGAGGCGACCTGGAACTTTCGGTCAGGACACCCTGGGAGGAATAGGAATGTTAGGGCTCGCTGTATTGATTACTATAACAGTATTACCAATATTCCAAACATTTTAGGCTCCCAATTGGCTATTAATCAGACAAATCACGTCCATCCATGCTTTCCGGGCTCGATCGTATAATACTTTGTAAGACAAAGAGATCTGCCCAAGTGGCTGATGTCAGATGATGGCAGTGGTCCATCCGCCTCCGCTGATCCACTTTTGTCCGCAACTCAACCGCGACACACATAAGCCGGGGGCTGATAACATCAAGACCCCGCAACTACCGCAGTCAGATCACTCTAGTCGAGAGCGGACGTAACCATGTCGCTCCGCAAAAGTTCTTGCTTATCATGTGTTGCAGCCAAACGTCGGTGTGACCTGGAAAGACCCAGTTGCGCCCGCTGTCGGAAGAAGAACGCTGCGTGTCAGTACCCATACCCACCTCCACAGAATGCGGAGGATCAGATCACAGTACCCGAGGACCGCCAACATACCCGTAATGCCATCAACTCTGGTATCTTGGAAGCAAGCGATATCATGCTTGTAGATAGCCGCATAGACCGATCTACGGATCTCTATCCTAGAGAGGAATATTTCGACCCACTCCTATGGTTGCCGGACGGTCCGACGAGCCCGGCTCAGGCCTGGGCCATACAACCGGACGAGTGGTTGTCTCTCGCAAGGGCATTAGATGGATCATCATCCGCATTACTGCCCCGACTGGAACGCAGAGTCTTGGAGTTTTGGCCTCGGGTCAACGATACGCAAACCTGGCGATTTTGCATCCGAACGTTTCTAGGCTATGTCGATCATTTCTTGAACACCGGCACACTGCCTCTCGTTGAGTCACTGTCAACCCGTCAAGGGGATCTTTCGCCTGTTCTGCTGGAAGCCTATGGAGTTTGTGCCGCATATCGCACCTGTCATCGTGCAACCCAACCTTTCTACCTCCAGTTGTTAAAGACAGGAATCAATAATGCGGGCACGAGAGACTTGTCGCAAGCGGAACTACAGCATCAACTGGATCACCTGCAAGCTTTGATTCTTTATTATGTTCTTTTCCTTGCGGGTGGTGTCAGTGATCAGTCCATGTTTATCCAGCTGGACTACACGTTAGCGCAGACAACAGCCAATCTAGAACGAAGAGAATTGGAACTTCGGCAGACATCTTTCGCGAACTACGTGGAGAATCGAGTGCTTTGTGAAAATACTCGGCGACTCATCTTGGTGTCTTACCTGGTGCGTGCTGTCCATGCCGTGGTTCATTTTCATAGATGCGACTTCATCAAATATCTGGCGGGTCTACCGGTTTCCACTCAGTCAAACGCGCATCTGTACATAGAGAGGGATTTTATTGAAGGACGAACCCCTGCACAACTGACATCCGGGGTTGTGTCTTATGATGAATTTGTGAGTGTCTGGGAGCAAGGGGGACTGCTTCATGTGGATGATTTCAGATTCCTTTTGCTGGTGGCGTGCAAAGGGTTGGACATGGTGCAAGGGAAATTACTTGGTAGCTGAGTGTAATTAATCTATGTTCAGTGTACTAGCTTTGACTGATAGTGATACAAAGCAACGGTAACCTTACTCGTACGAAGGGGCATCTGGTCAGTAATGCTAATTATCAGAGCGGACAAAAATGGAGACTTATTCGTATCCATGCGGATCAGCGACGGCTGATTGACAGCCAATGCGGAGGAAAGTGGGTCCCATACAGCCCGTCATTTCAGAAGATGTTGAAAGTCCCGACTTGGTTCTCTATATAAAGAGTGTAAGACCCACGGCTCTGAAGTAAGCATATCATTCAAACAGAGACATCTATTTCCATTTCAAGCATTCTTTCCAGTTATGCAGTCCACCCAAACAGCAGTCATCACCCTATCCCTGGGCCACGCAGCCTTCGTCACTAACCACGGCATCCCGAAACCACGCCACGATGAAATCCTCGTTCGCACTGCTGCCGTGGCCCTGAATCCAATTGACTGGATGCTTCTCGGAAGCACTCCGTCGCCAAATGCAGTCATGGGCCATGATTACGCCGGCACCGTTGTCGAAGTGGGCGAATCCGCCCAAGAGAGATTTAAAGTCGGGGACCGCGTGTGTGGACTCGTCAAGGGAGCAGATAGAACCCGCCCCGAAAGTGGTACCTTTGCAGAGTATATTGTCGCGAAAGCCGCGGTTCAGATCCGCATTCCCGATGGGGTCAGTTTCGAGGACGCAGCTACCGTGGGCGTCGGAGCCATTGCCGCTGGCCAGTGTCTCTTTGGGCCATCATCACTGAATTTACCGTGGCCTGAGAACCATTCCCCTAGCGAGGGTCGCGATACAATTTTGATCTATGGCGGAAGCACAGCTTCGGGATGTTGGCTGATTCAAGTTGCGAAATTGTAAGTTATCTCCTATGCTATGTTCCCGGGAGAGACAGAAAGCTAACCATGAACACCAATAGAGCCGGATACACGGTCCTGACAACCTGCTCGCCAAAGAACTTCGACCTCGTGCGCCAATACGGCGCTGATGCAGTTTTCGATTATCGTGACCCTCGATGTGCGCAACTGATTCGGGAACATACTAACAATACTCTCAGTATTGTATGTGATACTGTGTCAACGCAGGATTCAGTTCGTATCTGTGAGAAAGCCATTAGCGATGAAGGTGGTCAATATCATTCCCTACTCCCGGCAGAAATCAGCCGTCCGAACGTGAAATCGACTTTCGTCAATTGCTGCACGGCTCTTGGTGAGCCATTTGAGTACGGATCAGACTGCATGGTTATCCCTGTCATGCCGGCGGAATTTGAATTCGCGCAAAGATGGGCGGATTTGGTTACTACTCTTTGGTCTCAGGGGAGGATCAGGACATTGGTTGTGGAGAAGCGTGATGGCGGGCTGAGAAAGGTTCTTGATGGCCTGGAGGATTTGAAGAATGGCGCTGTTAGTGGCAGGAAGCTGGTGTATACGGTCTGAAATAATTAGGGTTTGTGTCTATCGATTGGCTTGCTGTAATAGTTTGTTGATATTGAACTAAATTGTCTGTGAGAAGTGTATTGCATCTGCAGGAGAGTCGCTCAGTGACAAAGCTAGTTCGACGAGGTGGACCTATGCCCCCAAGCAGGAACTCTGGTAATGTTCCATCATCCAAAAGCCACAACGATAGCTTTAAAATCAAGGGTACGAGACAATGCCATCTCATTTAGAATCTAATCTATATCTTGCACCCCCAAGACTCAAAGTGGCAGCCAATCCAGTATCTCCACTTCTCGTCAGCTTCCTCCTCTCCGTACCATTCCCGCAGTAACATGTCATATATGTACAATATAGCAAAACAGGCTTTCAGATAGTCCTGTAAACGCAGTCTAACATCTTCACTCTCCCCCTTTAACGGGTCAGTCATACCTCCATCTTCCACGGACACGCTAACCACCTCTTTACACTGTTGCTGAGAAGCGCACATATCCGTAACCCCAAAGTGGTTCCAAAACCTGCGATGCGGGATATTCTGCATTGGAAAATCATAGTCTGCAAGAGCATGTCTCGCCCAGTACTGGAAAGTTTGTGTTTCCAACAATGAAGCTACTTCATCCTTTTTTTCAACTGTTTATTTATGAGCAGCACATCCATCAGATTAATCATGATATAAACTGCCAACGCTGTCTCTGCAACCAGCTCAACCCCAAATGCATGGCCCCAGTGTATACCCGCAAGGGTATGCAAAGGGATCTGAGGATGGCGCGAAAGCGTTAACAGAACAGAAATAGCTTCTTTTGATATTTGCTTCGACGTTGAGTCATGCTTTTTCCCACTTGCGGCTATGATTATCAGCATCTTAACGGCGCTAGATCGCCATCTGCGCTGGAGTAGCTTATGGGGTAATTATCGTCACTAGAGCTAGCCCTGTTGATCCAGTATTTGATGTCTCGATGCTTGGTGGATAGGGGGTTATGCAAGACTGAGTTTGTTCTGTGCGAGCCGAGGTCGAACTGATGTTCGGGGTAGCATAGCAGATTATCAGAGAGAAGGTTTCCCAAAGGAACAGGATCAAGTAGTTTGGATTCTTCGGTACATGAGAATTCGCGGATCGTCTTGGTAAGGATCCGGCGGAAATAATTAAGGTCCGATGACTCGGTGGGCTTATTGCGGGCGAAGAAGTCGGTGCGTCGAGGTGTGAATCGTGGATTGCATTTGATGAGGTTTAGATGTGTGGCTGCTGTGTTCCATGGTATTTTGTGATCAAGATGCATGGTGTGTGACTGCTGATTTGTAGCTGGTGGAATGTTGATGGGTTTCAGGAGCTACGACGATTCTGTTAGTGCAGGGTTCAATGACGGAAGGAGGGGTTTTTCTTGGCTTTTAGTCTATTTTTGGAATTGGTTAATCGGAGCGAACAGCGTTTCGTTCAAAGAAGCTACTGTTCCAGACAGTCTTTCGTGATGAAGATAGACACAATATGGTATGGATAATATGGTAGATTCGATATTATATTTAAAAATATTAAAATTGAAACTAGCAATACTTTAGAACCGTATCTTATCTGACAAATCCCTATTGCCTTTTCTTCACTAAGGTTGGTTTGGGTTGCGACAAACATTCTACTTATTCCGGCAGCAATTCAACATTCTTGTCTGCCTTCGGAAGCAGTACTCTAATCTGAGTCAGGTATATGATACCTGATTTAATCGAATCTAATCACTCTTTAGCCGTTCCCCAAATTGTGGGTAGGCTGCAAATATATATCATATGATAATCTAAGATACTTAGTATATACTGATCCAAATATATACAGGCTAATCTATATAGTCTACTGGAAAGCTTCCAGAGATTCGTCGTTCCATCTATTTTTCTTGTCAGTTTTGCTGCATAGCCATGGTGCTACAGGAGAACAAGAGTAAAACTTACGTTAGGTACTTGCCAGTCAACGACTTCGGCGCATCAATCACCAACTTAGCCAATACATGACCAGGCTGTTCGGGCTTCAGGAGGTTTCCAGCCTGGTGGACTGTAGTAAACACAGAGTGGAATTGACGGTCCATAGTAGTAGCCAAATCTTCACGAATCTGTCTCTGGATTTCGGTATCGACCAAGCCCGGGTCAATAGACACGGAGGTCACCTCGGGCTCTTCTTCCCCAAGGCTCAAAGCCAGGTGGTTCATGGCTGCCTTGGTCGCGCCATACAGACCCCATCCCTTGAACCCCGAGACGGATGCGCCGGAAGACGTGAAGACGATCTTACCCTTGGATTCGCGAAGGGCAGGGAGTCCTGCTTTGATCTGTTGCAATGTGTCAGTAACTAGTACTGATATCCCGCTCCTCTGTACCACTGCCTCAACAAAGCCCGTGAAAAGTGACTTACAAAGGCAACCAAGCTGATGAAATTGACATCAAATCCATGCTGCCATTGTTGCGGATCCGCCTCTGCAACGTTGGCAACCTGACCAAGCATGCCGTGGTTGAGAACCAAGCCATCAAGGCGACCGAACGCCTTCAAGGCCAGGTCAACGGCCTTCTGGCCGAGCGAGAAGTCCGCCAGATCGCCGGTCAGGACCTCGACTTGGGTGGGGTACTGGTCTTTCAGCTTCTGGAGGGGCTCCGCGCTACGGGCCATCACAACCACATTGTGTGATTGAGGCGCCGAAAGGAGGAACTTAGCCGTTGCGAGACCGATACCTGTACCGTGGATAGGATATTTAGCGTCGACGATTGCATATATAGATGCTGACATGAGCGTTAGATTGTGTTGATTTTCGTACCTCTCGAGGCACCGGTGACGATGAAAGTCTTGGAAGCCATATTGAATCAAACAGGAGGTGACCCAAAAAAAAAATGAATGTGAAATATTATGAGGAAGCTGAGGTAAAGAAAAGAAATATGACCTACAGGGAAAATTATCAGCCTATAATCTGAGTCAAATTCACCGGAGTCAGAAATTAGTGCATTCCGTCATGCAACGGAGAATTTCCGATAACCGATAAGTGCCACATGTGCGGCACTGACGATGCAGGGTCTGCAATTCATTTTAGCGTCGAGCATATCAAAGTTTCCATGAATATTACCCTGTTGCAAAAGAAGACGTGTACATACGACCATAGGGTGTGGAAAACAGGGCTTCCCGTCCGCTCAGCCGTACTTAAGCCACACGCCGGGAGGTTAGTAGTTGGGTGGGTGACCACCAGCGAATCCCTTCTGTTGTATGTTTTTATATTTCGCTCAGCTGTGAGAGAGCGCGAGCCTACTTACCTCTATCTCGACAATGGACGTGCCACGCTCCCGGTGCGTGAAGGAGAGGTTGCCTGCATGTTGATTTTCCTTTGAAATACCAGTTGAGTAGATAGCAACAGCCTCGGCTTTGTAACACTCCTCGGGAAATGAATATGCCCATTACATTGCCAACTAATATCGTCGAATAATGGACTTCGATCCCTAGTATGAGTGGACAGTGACATCCCGGGGTTCAAAATGAGCCGTGTTGTCTTATTTGTTCGTTGTACATAAGCCCTCTATCCTGACAACGTAAGCCTATTTCATTACATTCAGCAGTATGCCAATGCAGCTGAAAGTTATCATAAATCAAGTCATTGTAATAGTCAAACAATTCATATTAGTTTCTTTCTTTCCCAGATACTCTCTTCTCTTTAAGACTGTTATATTATTGAGTCTATACAAATGATTAGAATGTTATATCAAGCCTTAGCTTTGGAGGATATGAAGGGGCGCGTAGCCTGGCTTTCAACAGTTCTATTGAATAAAAATCTTCTTAGTATGACATACTGCTATAGCATTTCATGTAACACTACGTCTAGTAATATAAACACAGGGTATAGAAAATTTGATTGCGGCAAGCCAAGCCTAGAAGGCAGCCAGCGACGCTGATATACCTTTCCTTTCTTGCAGACAAGAAAAAAAGGACTGAAATAACACGCCAAATTTACCCCTTTTTTTTACGATAGTAAGACTGTATGGGATCAAAAGAAGAGTAGAGATTGAAGAGATCCAGCGAGATATCTACTACTACCTTTTTCATGTTGGAACCAGAACTCTGGTCACGGGAAGGCCTGCTTAACATGAACGGCAATCATTTCTCTCCTCCTGCAGGCGCTCCCACAACGGCTGCACCGCCTCCTCATCCAAGTGGCGAAAGGGGAAGATGTATTTGACAGTTGCCCTCAGCTCCGTGACCTTCCAGTCCTTGCGCTAGAGCTAGCGGTCCTCAATGTCATGCAGGGTTTTTGTCGCAGCTATCCGACCACTGGGTTCCACCGGGCGCACGCGGGATGAAGAAGCCCATGTTCGTCTACGTGGTATTCCACTTCCAGTGTTCCACGGCCGTCCAGTGTCGAGCAGCGAACGGAACGTAACCCATCCAGCTAGCCACGCATAAACCGATTCAGAAAACCTTTGAGTTGAATAGATTCATATCTGGTGGGACATGCGGACCATTGGGTACCTGCGAGAGCTTTGGCAAGAAATCCACTTATCTTCGATAGTTCTGGATGCATTTATGTGTGACCAATTCCACTTTATTGGCTTTCAGTGATACAATGGATGGTTGTCTGCCCTTGATCGGGGTATTGACCGCGTTAGCTCCGATCGAACAGACAGATGATCTACGGAAACGCATTAATAAAGGTCCGATAGAGACTCACCTGTCTATGCCAAGACTTTCGACTAGCCTGTCTGTATCATCATTGGAGGCATGGAGCCTTGGAGGCGAGAATTGAGACGCTACGATGGAGGGAAGCATGGCGAGCCAGTACCCTCACCGCTAGGTGAGGGGGGGAAGCGCTCACTCACACGTATTACACAAGAAGGCACTGCTATGACAAGAAGTAGATCGATGGAAGTGGGGCATGCGCAACGCCATTGAGATCACTCATCTCCGGTTCTTCCGCAAGAGATCGGCGAGAATTAATTTCCCAGCCGATTCAGCTGAGTAGTTCGTGCCATGGTGGTGGAGAAGCTGGAGACGCCGATCCCCCCATCAAAGCTCTCCGAACCGTTCTGCACCCGGGGGGGGGGGATAAATGGACATATTACGGCAATTTCCACCTCCCCTTCGCGAAAATCGCCCATTTGAAGTTATCACTGGAAGTATACGATACCATGGGAGGTCTACGTGCACTTCTTTGCTGCAAGGGCGACAAATGGGATGATGGTCAGGACATGGCCAACCGACCGGTTCGCAACATCCCAGCTTCCTCGACCGACGCAAATCAGGAAAAACCTGGGGATAAGCCCGAAGAGGACTGCGTTCTGGACAATTCCGGCAAAGAAACACCTCCGCGCAATCTATGGAAAGAAGCCTACGACGGACTGCCTCCCAAGCTACAGGAATATGTTCCTGCAGCTGAGATTCCGGCCACAGATGCCATTCAGAAGGTTGTCCAAACCACTGAAGAGAAGTACAAGGAGTGGCAGCAAGGTGGCCTCAGGTACCACCGTAAGAGTGGAAAGGAGATCGATATTCGTCAGGCATCAGAGAAAATCATTGGGATGGCAATGAAGGCCAAGGACACAATCTCGACAATTGTTTCCTTTGATCCCACAGGACATGGTAAGTTCTCTAACGTGCCGCCGGACAATGGCGACCGTTCTCTGGTGTGGCACGACTGATATAATTAAATTACAAACGCAGCCTCATCAGCATGGACAATCATCTCTTTTGGAATGAGTGTAATAAGCTTCTCTCTATCTGTGATGCACGTGATGTAGTGATACTTATACTGGCTATAGATTGTCCAAAATAGATTGGACCGTCGGGACGCCGTTTTCGAGGCATCTGCTTTTTTGACCGAGAATATGGCCTATTTCGCCTTGATTGATGCGAACTACAGGGACCAGGGTGTTGGGAGTGATGCGAACGTTGACCAAGCTCTACTTCGCGCTTATTCGGCAATCCTTACATTTACAGCTGAGGTGGAGAAGACGCGAGACGAGAATGAAGCAGGTAAGCGTCAAGCCATCATTTGCGCACTTGCAACGAGGCCCTGGAAAGCTCTGACTGATCACACTGAAGCCCGACTCTGGTACAGCATATCCGCATACACCGACCAGTCACTATCAAAGCTTAAAGATTCTCTCATCGCGCAAAAGGAGGCAACGAAGGAATGGGCCCAGCTCGCTTCAGATCTGGGTGAGATTACGCACGATTCTACCTTTTATGCAGAGGTACTAATCGAGCACAGGCAACCGAGAGCGCGCAAAAGAGATCCTTTCGAACACCGATAAGCTTATCGAAAGCTCGAAGAATATGGAGTCTAAGCTCCTCAGTATGATGCCCTTTTCTCCGTATGTGACAGCTGGGCTTTGCTGACAAGTGTAGCCGCGGAGGAGGACAACCAGCTTGAGTGGCTTTCATCAGCAGAGTTCTCGAACCGTCAGGACATATTGCAAAAGAAAAGAACTGGGGACACTGGCGTCTGGCTTTTGAATTCGAAGGAGTACAATAAATGGTTGTCAAGCACGGGAGACCTCCTTTGGCTACCCGGGATCTGTAAGGGGTTTCTATTTCTTCTTGATATATATGATACTATCAGTACTAACTGTTCGTAAATAGCGGGCTGTGGCAAATCTGTTCTTTGGTATTATATATGAACCCCTCGAGATGATCTCAGCTAACCAGGGCTAGCTCTACTGTGATACGTGACCTGGACGAAATCTGCGACTTGGATGGATCCAAACATTACGCCTACTGGTATTTTGAATTTGGCTTCGACGCTACTCAAAATGTGGACTCTTTGATCAGATCCTTGATAAGACAGTTGTGTCGATCTCCGCTGCCGTCAGCAGTAGTGAACCTCTGGAAAAAGCATCACGTCCGAAGAAGCCAGCCAGACTCGACCACTATCCGAAGTGTACTTGATGAAGTTCTGTCCGAAATACCCGATCAAGATCGTGTTTACCTGGTCTTCGATGCCCTAGATGAGTGTCCGAATAGCGGCTTTCCCAGCGAAAGAGAGTCGCTTCTATCCCTTCTCTCGCATTTACTCAAGCGACACAGGGGCAAAGTTCATATCCTCGCTACCAGTAGGCCTGAAAAGGACATTCACAAGGAGCTTTCAGAGTTCCCTAAGGTCGATTTGGAAGCACGTCTGGCTGAAGATGTCAAGACGTTTGTTGATGTGGCACTTGCACGACGACTGAACATATGGAGTGAAGAGATCAGAAATATGATTCGTGATAAACTATTGAGCTTCAAGGAACGGTATGTATACTCACCCTCAATTTAGCATTTTATTATCGAGATTTGCTAAATCATATCTAACCATGATTAGGCGTTTCCGTTGGGCTGATCTGCAAATCCAAGCGCTTAGCCAACAGTACGATGAAAATGACCTGAGAAAGGCTCTAAATTCAGTCCCGGCGACTCTGGAGGGGACTTACCGGATGGTTCTTGACAGCATTGAGCCGCACAATGTGACCAAGGCACGGGAAATCCTTATGATAATCTGTCTATCACCCGTTCCTCTGGATGTTGATGTCGTTGCTAAGATGACCAGATTGTACTCCGCTGACTACGTCGTCCAAATATGCACGACATCTCTTCTCGCTCTCAACAAGACCAAAGTTCAAGTGGCACACTTCTCGGTGCAAGAATACCTGATTGTGCCGGAGAAGAAGAACGAGCATCACGAATGCCAATTTACGCTGACCGAGGGACACAAGTTTCTGACCGACCGCACTGCGGATCTGCTTCTTGCGCAGGCTGAGCCTCTCACTCAACCAGAGGCAATGAAGTTGGGTCCCTTTTTATATGCGGCCAAACACTGGGATACTCATATGGTCGCTGCTGGAGGATTCGATCAATTATCTGCGGAGATACAAGCTAAAATTGATGGTCTCTTTACTGAACCCAACGTCTACTTCAACTGGGTTCGGAGTGCCGATGCCCACGGAGATCAGATCGATAACTCGTGGAGTAAAGTGCTCGCAGAGTTGGAGACCCCGATTCACAGAGCGTCCTATATGGGCTTGGCTCACACGGTGGGCTTGCTGGCCGTGCAGGGTGCGAATCCTTCGCGGCGATGTCTGTCGGTGGACCAGCGCGGACTTTTTGATAGGCCAGTCGATTCATACCATGTGGCTGCTCGTACTGGACATCTAGACGCTCTGCAGGTCCTTTTGGACTTAGCACTACCCCTTCCCACAAGTACGGTGGAAGCAATCTTGCAGGTAATCAATTATCGCAAGTCTGGGAAGGCCAAATTGGCAAAAGTGGTACACACCTTGCGGGACCAAGGTCTCCTCTGTGACCACGTAAATGACACCACTGACGTGATTCATGAGGCCTTTCTTTCTGCCGCCGTGTTGAATGAACAATCGGGACTGGAGACGTTCCATATCTTCTTGAATTCGCCAACGTTGTCAACACCAATTACCGAACATATTCTGGACCTGGCCTTCAGATCGTCGACTTCAAGTGAGCTGCCGAAGTTTCTTATTGAGACATTCAACCCTGATATACCCGTCGCTTTCATCGAACAACGAAGTTCGTATCTCTGGTCCTTTAAAACCCCAGGCCTCGCCTACTTGGCCCTAGAGCGACCGAATGAGATGCCCATAACCGAAAACCTTCTCCAGCTCTTCGCAAGAAAGGGAAATTCAGAAACAATGGAATCCTTACTGCGCTCTCGGAGACAAGATATTCATGTCACCACAGAGGTCTTGGAACTGGCAGCCACTAATGAGCAGAGTGGTAATATGCTATGTTTGCTTTGGCCTCATAAAGACCCCGGGACTGAGATAACTGAGAAGATGATCTCAAACGCTGCAGACAACGAAGTCCACTCCAGCGCCCTTGTCGCTTTCCTTCTCAAACAGCCCGGAACAAAGCCGACCTTATCTGAGGAAACCATCAATAACATAATAATGGGCGCTCAAGATGGAGTCGGTACCCTTAAGGTTCTTCTTCCGTTCTCATCTATGGGTCCTCCAGTACCAGAGGAAGTGGTTGCACGTGTCTGCTGTCACTCCGAGGCGTTAGATATGTTGAAACTGTTAGAAAAGGAAAAATCATTGAAAGGCCCTTTCACGGAACTTATTATCCAGGGTGCGGCGTTGAACGAGTCTAAGGGCCCTCTGGTGATCGACTATCTAGCAAAACGTTCTCCAGATCCTCTTCCGGTCACAGAGGAAGTCCTTCTTTATGCTGTCGAAAACGAGAAGAAGGGTGGCGAGATCATCCGAGCTCTTGCGCCATATACACCCGTTGCCAGTCTGACTGACAAGGTGTTTGAGGAAGCATGTGTAAACAAGGACGCTATGCTGGCCCTTCTGGATCAGAAGCAGAGGGAACCACCCTTTGAGAAGATGTTGGCCGTGTTGTCAGGATGCGGAAAGTCACCCATAGATGAATACAACCTGGGGGCGGTGTTTCGAACCCTTCTTGAGCGACAACTCGTAGAGGTGGACGAAAAAACAGTCGAACTCATGGCCTCTAACTTCTATTGTCTGGATGCCTTGCTATCTCGGAATCCCGATATCATAATTACAGAAAATGCCCTCCAGACCGCTGCGGATTCACCACGACTAATGCGCGTTATGATGTCTGCACACAGGAGTTCTTTCCCTATCACGGATAACGTTTTGCTCGCCGCAACAAGGGGATATCTTGCTGTTGAAGTCATGCAAGTGATTTTGAATCGCCAGCAGTCGCTTCCTATTACGGAGAAACTGATTCTCGAGGCTACTACCGAGGCGCACGACAAGAATACATTGACGTGGCTCCTGAATCAACAGTCTGAGGCTTTTGTTACAAGCTTTTGGGAGAACACCTGGAACCCTATTGACAAATACCGCATTGGCCATGCTGCTGTGATTACTGCCTTTCTTCAAAAGACAGGTTCAAATGTCACAGACACCATGCTTGAAAATTGGCCGTATTCGAATTCGGACGGAAATGACTTTGGACTTGGGACATTTGTTCAAGACCTGTGTACGAATGATAAATACCCTGATATGCCTACGACTCAACGAGCCGCCGAGATTGTTTTGGAAAGGTGCGACAAAGCCTCCATTGAGGTGTTTCTGAACCACACGAAGCTCCCGGTTACGGATGACTTGATTGAGGCAGCAGAGAAGAATCAGTGTAAAGATAAAGAGGGACTGGTGACGTTTCTGGAGCAGAAGAGAGGCTTAACTAAGTCTTACACATGCGGTGTAGCATGTTAGTATTGTACTAGTTACTTGCTGCAACACATCAACTCAAGTTTCGATACCCGACATGGGGACTGCCCCAGAACGTCAACATGATCCACTCACCACTATTCTGTCTCCCAGAAGTACACCAAACATGGCATTTGATGGCTGGTAAACACCACCCACGATTTGATGCCGAAATATTCAATTTCAGACTGCTTAATCCCCTGGATGCGCATTATATGTCCTCGCTGTGGCCAGAATTCGTCATTGATGCCGAAGCCGAGACAATTGCCCAAAGAGCCAGTATTGTGGATACTATGGGACACCTGTGGTGGATTTGGCGCTGCAAGAGCGTACCAGACGCATTTCGAGTGTTGTGTTGGAAAGATATTGGGCTTGGCGTGCTGCAAAGGACTTGTCTTTGGCTTGAGTTCGTATGAGTTAGGAGAAGTTTGGGTGTTTGCATAGTCGATTTTATAGGATTGTATAGTCCTTCTAATTCCGATGGCTTGTTTGTTCTTTAAGATAGATTGCTTTGCCTTTCTTCCTTGGGGAGATCTTCTGTATTCATTTCGGTGTACAACTTATCATTTCACACAAGGTAGGGGGACAAATAGATATAGTAGGTTTCTCCTCGATATGTTTTTCCCCTCTTTTGTCTAAACCAAGCGCCCTTACAGCGAAGCTAGTAACAGTATAACAGAAAGGCTCAGCTACCAGGCGCGAGATCCAAGGCCAAAATAAGTGACATAATGTCCGCTGATGCGCTAACCGCTTGACCAGGAAATTTATATCACGTTTATCCGATCGGTCGATGGAGAGTGTGTCTCAACAATGTCATAACCAATCCCATGGCCCTGGTCCTTTTCAGCTCTGGTCACAAAAGCACTCCGTAAGCACTGCTAACACAAAGGCATCGCGTTAGTGGTGAATGTAACGAACGTACTCATGGCGGCGAGGTTAGTCTTCGCACGTATCCGTCTCCTCCGAATAGTAAGAAGCAGCATCCGTTTCAGTCACGTTGACCATAGCAGAAGCATCAATAGAGCCTGAACCACTAGTCCAGACGGCCGGACCCGGCATTGGGTAATCCTTCATGCCTCCCCAGATACTGAAGTTGAATGAGGGGCCATCCTTTTTATAACCACCTGGGAATTTGATCGTAGGTCCTGGGTTTCCATTACCACCGCCTGTGACCTTGACTTGAGCGCACCTGGAAATATTGTCAATAATCAATCCTAAGCAAATAAGACGATGATAGCTTACTCGTAGTAGAACTCAGCCTGTCCATCATGTGCTCCATGCACACCTTTAAGCAAGTTAGTATACTTGCCCACCTTCCAAGAATATTGAAGAAGACCTACCGATATGCTCCGGCCGAATCAGATACTCTCCATCCGGCAGGTCCGCAGGAACTGTAAACTCAATACGGTCCTTATCCCAGGTACACCAGGCATCGGTCTTGATGTCCTTGCTCTGGTCACAAATGCCCTCCTCATGGATCTTGAACCAGTCGCCGTCGCCCTCATACTGCTTGGCCGAGCCGGGCGCTTTAGACATATACACGAGACCAGGGCCAGGGTGCTTCATCGTCGCTCCCACGCCGAGCTTCATTGCAAGCTTCGACCCTGCCTTGACCTCCGCCGTGCCGGTCTGGCCAGCGAAGGTGAAGGAGCCCTTATTGCAGCGGAAGTCCGGCATATCCGGGGTCATATCGTCGCGGGTGTTTTTCCATTTGGTAGGGTTGTATTTGGCCGGCCGAGTGTTGGAACGAACGTATTGGTTAGGAGTGGTCTCCTGGCCGTCAATGACGAGGGTGTCGAAGAAGTAATGCGCCGACACCAAAGGTGCAATCAATGCGGTAGTAAGAATAGTGAGCTTCATATTGAAGAATAGAATAAAGTTTTTTTTTGGTGAATGAAGGGAAGGGCCAGCCTAGCAGAAATAAAGACTTTTGTAGTAGCAATAGATAGAAGGAATTGGGATGCAATGGCTATACTGTGGTCTTTACCGTCTTTATATAACTGCCGGTGTAGCTCATGCGGTGTTAATAATCTGGTATTTCAGAGATAGAATGATAGCGATTGCCTGCAACATTCTGAATACCTCTTGTCCAGTCCATAATAATCAACTCTATATCCGAAACCTGCCAAGTCCACTGAGGCCTGTAGGCCATCCTTTGCGTTGTTCTCCATGCCTCATATCGGCAAGGCTGCTAAATGCCAAGCCTTGAAAGTTCAAATGTCACTATCGAAAGGTCGACATTATGCTTGGCATTATCGGCTTTATCCAACATATGATACAGTATCTTTGCTATTGTTCTAGGCCCTATAAGGTATCAGTATACCACGTATTTGTCTTTTTGGTGACACGGTAAGCGGCAGGTTGAGAGCTAGTCTATTGTAGTAATCTTGGCATTATGTAACTAACGGAGTGAACTGCAAGCCTTATGGCAATTAGAAGCCTTTGTCATATGTTCCTTGAGGAAGGATTTTACACTAACGTGAAATGAGCCTCTAGAAGCCCTATGGTTGTGGGAGGTGGCAGTCTGAAACACTAGGAGTTACACCTCTAATTATAGACCATCAAGAGAACCTTCATTGGACCCTCGTCTAACTGGATACGGTAAGATGGCAGGGCTGTTAGCTCAGGGTCCAGGGTCCAGGGTCCACACTCCGAACAACCTCGGCTTGTCGTAGGCTCGTAGTACCTTACACATCCATTACTAAGGTCAACAGGGTAGAACCTGGGAATCTATCCGAGCAACTAATTACGTAGGTAGGAAAGCGGTTGTGCAAGCCCAACAGTCATCGAAGTTTTATACACACCCAAGATGGTTTCCGGAAATAACGCACTATAGCATCTGCTAATCCTTTTAAAAGCGCCTTATATTGAGGTAAAGAATCGTTGGAATAGGCAGGGCGATGTAGCCAGTTGAATCACACCTGGCATGGCCCACAAAGCAGAAGCCAGCTTCCATCGAACCAAACCAGACCCAACGACAACCACTTCATACCGCAGAGACTTGCTGCAAGTCACTTTCATACGGGACCCATTCCGCGTTCGGCAGTGAAAATGGCGCTCTATTGCCGATGGGATCTTGGCATGTCAATCTAACTTATTTAGATGGACATCAGCTACTAGTCCGTGCAAATCAGAAGGCCTTAAACAAGTCGCCAAGCATCCTGTGGCGGAAATTATCCAAAGTACATCAACGGGCCAAGAGTTTAGCCTGATTCAGAGTCCTTCATCCACCACTGACCCACCATGACAATGAATGAAATGCTTTTCATTTGATAGCCTAGGGCTACGCCTCTCTGCGATGCTTTGACCTATCCTCAAGGGTCTTATGGGATTCTTCATCTCTTGGCAACTTCTGTAACCTTAACGGTGTCATCATGCAACAGTCTCAGACGTCGTCCCGTGTACAGGGTTCACCGGACGAAGGAGATAATAGGCTATAGTTTCGACAGAGATCTGCCGGCAGAGGGGATTAACAAGTCTGCCCAGGGCGAAGGAATGAAGACGAGACATCTAATGCAACGTACTATTATCCAGAGCTCCGTTCCTGCATGGGAAGGGATCATCATGAGAATCAACCTCGCGGTGTTATCATGGACATATAAACGGAGGCCAATCTGTCACTGAGTTCCCAGTTCCGCTGTCCATCTCACCAGTCTCCAGTTTCGCAAGCACTTCTATTCTATCAAGCATCCAATCAGTGATAATGACTCGATCAATCTTCATCCATACTCTCTTGGCCCTCAGTGCCCTCACTTCAGTCCACGGCGCGAACTCTCCAGGCTGCGGCAAAAACCCTACTCTAGCCAATGGCGTCCACCAGATAAACGGCCGCGAATACACCCTCAAAATCCCCGACGACTACGACGCAAACAACCCATATCACCTCATCTTCGGACTCCACTGGCGCGGCGGCAACATGGACAACGTCGTCAACGGCGACAGCATCCAACCCTGGTACGGCCTTGAATCTCGGGCGCAAGGCAGTGCAATCTTCATAGCGCCCAATGGCCTGAACGCCGGCTGGGCCAATACCAACGGCGAAGACGTAGCGTTCATCGACGCCATTATGGAACAAGTTGAGAGTGATCTCTGTGTAGACCAGAGCTCTCGCTTCGCGACGGGTTTCTCCTGGGGTGGTGGAATGAGTTACTCCCTTGCTTGCTCGCGGGCGAAGGAGTTCAGGGCTGTGAGTGTTTTGAGTGGTGGGGTGATTAGTGGGTGTGATGGGGGTAATGATCCTATTGCTTATTTGGGGATCCATGGTATCAATGATCCGGTCCTTCCGTTCGATGGGGGCGTGGAGCTGGCGGAGAGGTTTGTTGGGAATAATGGCTGCCAGCCAGCAAGCATTGAGAAGCCTCAGTCTGGGAGTAACGGGTGGAAACGAACGGACTTTGATGGCTGCTCTAAGCCAGTCTCGTTTATTGCGTATGATGGCGGTCATGATGGTGCGCCGCTTGGCGTGCAAAGCTCGTTGGCTCCTGATGCTACCTGGGAGTTCTTTATGGCTGCTTAAGGAAAGTGTCACATGGATGTGCCTCTCGAAAAGAAGTACATGGTGCATAGCCCCTATACTTACGTCTATCAAGTACAAAAGTGCTTGGGCAACTAGACCCACATTTATTGGCACTATAGTTCAACGTTCATCAGGGGAAGTTTTTTGTGAGAAGTAGTACTGTTATAAATAACCATCCATGATTCCTATCGAGAGAAACCGCCAAATCAGACTCTCTATTCAGGAACGCCTCGATTAACACAAGCCACTCACGTAGGCCGCATTTGATTTCATCAAGGCTTTCAATACACGCGTAAATGTGTTGCATGTTTCCGACATACGCAAGAATTCCTATACCTCATCCGTCAAATAGAAGTCGTGGTCTCGCTTGTCAAGGTCTTTGTTCGGCGAGTACTCTTAAAAATAAGCTTAATTATCAGAATTATAGTAACTATAAAGATCAGCTATTTCAATACACCAAATACTACAGCTGCTACAAGTAATTAACAGTAGTTCTCTTCTACTGGATATAAATTACTTTCTATATTAACAGCCACCGTAATAAAGCCGGCCAGCTATAAGAAAAGAGCTATAATCTCAATAAAAATAAAAAAAAAGTTAATTACTGTATACTCCACGAAGCTAATTTTAGTAGTGAAGAAGAGAAAGATAATATCCAGAAATATTTATTTAATATAAAATATTAAGAAGTCCTATGTGTCAGGCACACTGGTATAAGTATAGAAATTACTGTATATAAAATTTATATAGTCAGTATAGCTGCGGTATATATAAGTAGCTAGATAATACTAGTCAGACTAAATGAAAATTTTAAGAAAATAGGATATACTGATTAATCTGTATTATAACTATCTATTTTTATAATAATAATAATAAAGATAAGTTACAACGCTGGTAGAATAATATTAGTTATTCTGTTTACTGCTATGTCTATGTTCATCTTCTTAAGCATGTTGTGTAATGCTCTGTGGTTGGGATCTGAGGGAACTGGGGATATCGACTAATGAAGGACTGTAACACGGTGTAGAATAAAAGGTAGAAATTGTAGACTCAGGGAGTGCGATGCGCTCCTTTTAAGAACCTCCTCCAGCAGTCAGCAAGCAGTCTAGAAATAAATTTAGATTGGTGCCTAATACAATCTTACTCATTTAACGGCCTTATTAGGAATCACCCCAGTCTCCCTCCTGTTTCTTTGATATGATTCTCGTGCATCCTGCAACCACATTGACGAATATGGAGGTGGAGCGGTGGAAGAAAGCCATGTTACCAGATGACTAATAAAAGTATAAATAAGCCTATACTAGAGACTGATATAGCACGCGGACTAATCAGTATTGATAAATTATTGAAAGACTGAGATGATCTCTACCTGTATATTACTGCAGTCTTTACTTAATCCGGCTTAGTAGCAATAAACACTGAGCTGAGATCCACTGGCTGTTTAACGGCGAATCAGAGGCGATTAGTAGATGCTTGTCTAGGATTTGTGAATGATTCAATACTGTAGGAAGAAGAGAGAATTGGAAGTTTGAGGAGAGATTGAGAAACATTAGGAGAGGGGTTGTGGAGAGGGGGAGGCTATATAAGTGTCCATTTATCTTTTCTGGCCTTGTCTATTTAGGTAAAGTAGTTGTGTGTTTAGTGCTTACTTGGTTATAACTTGATGTCCTGTTGGCTGTCAACAGATCTCCTTGGTGGGCTAGCCACAGACTACTGCATGCACTGCCTCGGATCAACACGTCAAGATATATCAGTCGGCAAAGCTTTCTATATAATTGGAGCAGTAAGATGATGTCTTGGTCCGTGGCCGACCCAACGGAGCCGGTCCGAACCTAACGAGGTGGATACTACTACTACCATCGATTCGAGTATACTGGGCTATCCAGTATCCACACGCGCGCGACCCGCAATTGCTCCGTGATCGCAGTCTTCGGCTACTCATCCATCGGTCCGCGCTTCTAAATCGGTTGAGAAGAGAGCAGATCTCTTGTAGACAGATCGGCAACGGTGTCTCAAGTACCCCCTCGCTCACTGCCCGCCTCATCGAAGACAAGCAATAGTCAATTGTTACGCTACTATTTCTCCTGCCTGTCTACTAGAGGCGATGCTACGGCTGGAGGGATCTAGGTGTTGTTCCCTGAGACAGGGCAGTTGCGGAGGAGAACATGATGGGAAAAGCCATTCTTAGATAGCGGAACCCAAACACTCTCTCGTAGTTTCCATTATCGAGTACATTGGTAGTTGCCTATTCCCCAGAAACCACCGGGTCTCTTCTCCCTTTTCCTCTTCTCCTTTCTTCTCCTTTCTTCTCTTCTCCTTTCCTCAAGTTTCCGTCCAAGATCTTTCCATAGATACTGAATATTGATGCCAAACTTATACTTCTTTTTTAAAACTCGACTCCAACGCGCCCCCCCGCCCCCAACGACGACAATGCCGGCATCACCGTGAGTTTGGCTATCAAGCATGAAAAGGTCTTCATCTGACGATTTGTTAGGATGATGTCGGCCGACGACGGGTCGCTCACCGGAGCGGCCCAAGCCCCCCTCCCTCCTGACAACGGCGCGCACGGTGGCCACCCTCCGTCAAGCGTCTATTCTTGGTGGGGTCCAGATGAGTCCAGTTGGCTCCTTCTCGCGGATCCCAACGATATCTCTCTGGACCCCACCGAGCAATTGAAGCGGCAAGACTTCCTCCTGGAGTATGGGCACTACGCGGGCCGGGTTTGGGACTGCCTGGTGAAGGCGTCCGTTGCGCTACGGCTTCAGATCACGTTGAGCGTCGTCCAGTTCCGTGACAAGCTTACCCAAGAATTCAATGATTCTTCCAGCGGACGGCAATATTGGATCCGCCTTCTCGAAAGATGCGTCGAGTATCTCAGAGAGCAGGGCCTGGATATCGACCTTGACATGGCGAAGCTGGCAATTCTGGTCTATAGCAAGCGGGACCTCCTTTGTCGCGCTAGGATAGGGGATGTACCTGCCTCGACCTCTGCCGCGCTGAGGAGAGAAATCGAGCAGGCCAACAACCACCTCCCCGAGGTCCTGTCAAGGGATCAGTCCCGCAGCTATAGTACCCGGCAACGGATTCGGGCCTTCTACGGCAGTCCCCAAGACATGAAATACTCCAGACTTGGCGCTGAGTCTGCCCTTGTCTTGCCGGAGCCTGACTGCAGACACCTGCCCCGAGACGCACAGCGCCGTGCGTTCTAGAACCGTGTTTTCGCCGATCGCGTTGACGCGGCTTTCCAGACAATCAACGAGCGGATCCCGGTCACCTTTCGTCCTATTCGTTGTCAAACGCGGACGAAGCGTAGTGTGTCGGATCCGCTCGAATACGTTCCTCGGAAAAGGCGTGCCCTTGGATCGCTGGACTGAGGAACGTATCGATGGAAAGCCTGCCGACGCGCCATCCTCCACCGTGGCCTTTGGAAACGTGGAGGATGCCTGCATATATCAAGATATGTGCAGGGATCTCGATTACACGCTCGGCAAAAACCGGGGAATGGGCCGCAAGGCTCTCCAGGAGGCACGGAAGGTGGTCCGCCGTGCGCGGGCTAACGTTGAATAGGTCGGAGGGAGGGGGAGTGACAAAGGGCCCCGTCATCGGCGGTAAGTAAGGGCTACTTTTGATTCTCTGGTGATTTGCACTGACTTCTTCTTGACTCCGCCTCGTGCGGAGTCCCCCCAGCGATGAGCTTGCACCTTACCCTGGTGCTGGGGTTCAGTATTCCTCTGAAAGGAGGAAGAAGCCAAGACAAGCTCTTTCGTAGAACATAGGATGTGTAGAGAGTCAGAATAGCGTGAGTGTGAAATCGCAGAGAAGGGTGAGGTTGATGCCTGGGTTGTTGTAGGGGAGTAGTTCTTATGTCTGGACAATTATCCCGCAGTACTATAAGACATACATCCTGTATATAGCAATCTCGCAGCCTGAAATACCGGCCGTAGGCGACTTGGGAATCATATTCGAGGATAAGGCCTTAATCAATCCAACATCCATCAGCTACATTAGCATGACTTGCTCTTTCGCTGTATGCACATCCTGAGTTCATGTTGTGGCGGCTATTCGAGTAAATTGCTCCTTGGTTAGTTGCTCGGCAGCCCATGCAAACTATACTCTCCCAGAAAAAGGTACTGTAACTCAGGTATCGTTCCACGCGAGCCTCCTCACAAGGGCCCTGGTTACTACTGCGTAGCTAGTATCTTCGACCTCAGAGGATCTCTTGCTCTCCATCAATACAATGAATTCCGGCGTGAGTTTCAAGGGCGGAGATCACAATAATGGGGAACTAGATACGGAGTAGGCAAACGTGGACTCCACATGCTACATACACCATATCATATACTCGTCGCGTGTTATACACAGGCTTTACGGATAAATAACCACAGTATATCACTTCTAGTAGGGATTGAAGACAACAATCGACGCGTCAAGCTGTATTGGTAAGTATGGCTGCGTGTTCTTGTTCTCTGCTTCTCGTCCCTAGTCTTCCTCTACTTTCTTCATTCTCCTTCCCCGTCACTGGACGCTCCTAGAGACCATAAACACTCTCCTCATCACTTTACTAGGATCTTCGTTGACAATCGATTCATCGAATCTACATCTTTTTCATCCAGTTGATTGATTTTTCCTTATAGAGATGATTGGCATCAAGCAGGAGTGTGGGTGGTGCAAGCAATCGGTAGTAAGCGACATGGAAGCCTTTTTCTTACAATTATCTCTCATCTCTTACAACTTTTACACTCCCCTTCGCTTGAAGCTTTTGCACATCCACTTTCCCTCAACCCTGCTGTTCAACCGGACGACTTCTATTGCTCAAGCGCTTCTTCTCATTCCTGAAGCTATGTGAACCTTTCTTTCTTCGTGACGCTTTTGCTTCCGACAAGGACAGAGAACTGCATGACTCTGTTATGAGCTCTACTCTGAGAGCTGCTCTTATGGAGGTCCATTCTTCTATATGGTGTCCCACCGACCTAGAACGGTAAGTCTCACATTGGCTAGCGATCGTGTGTCCCGCTTCTGACGATTTTGCTTCTGACAGGGTCACGGAGATACCGACTGCGCTCTAAGGGATATGATCCAAGAGCTGGAGGCCCACCCACCTGAAAGCTGGGCCTCACTGATACTCAGAGAGCACTAGATCGCTTGTGAGCTGTCGGAGAAGAGGTCGACGGCGAAGAATCAAATACTGCGAGTGTTTCAGAGCTCAGTCTACACTTATTGTAGAAACTTCGTGAACTTGGTAGTCGTCATTACACCAAGCTATTACTCCAGTTCAGGCGAGGTATGGGAACCACACGATGCATACGGTATGTACCTGTAGCTATGTGACAGAGGCGAGCTATAGACTTATGCTAACACAGTTTGACATAGGGCCGCCTAGCAGCTGCACCAACATCGCTGCAACGAATGCTCGAACCATTTCATCGGGACAAATGCCTCGACCTATTCACAACCCCTTAAGCCTACCTGTCCTCTACCCGGGCGCGTACCAATGAATCGACGTAACAATCGCAATCGAAGAGCTTGGGAACGGCGCTTTCTCAACATAAGAAGGAGCAGGCCAGCAGAAAGCAAGAAGTGGTTGTTAGACAAAGACAAGGGATGGTGACTTGCAGGGATGCTGAAGCCAGTTGCGACGGGATTGGTAGCTGATGTGTTTCTACCTACCTCCTTCATGGGTTACATTATGAAAACGATGGATGATCATGACATAGGTTCTATGAATGCCAGACCACCCTATCCTGTGCTACCCTGCATGGCATGGATGATATACTTGAATGAACAGACTCCTTTTGCACTATATGAACCTTAACCTACCACTTCCAAGTACATACGACCACAGGGTGTGGAGAACAGGGCTTCCCGTCCGCTCAGCCGTACTTAAGCCACACGCCGGGAGGTTAGTAGTTGGGTGGGTGACCACCAGCGAATCCCTTCTGTTGTATGTTTTTACCCTTTGTGATCTGTCTCCTTTCAAGGCAGTCGAAATGCTGGTTGTCAATAAGATTTCTTGTGCCCTGTTACAGACAACTCAGCCTCGCGGAACTCTGTTACTTTGGATCACGTGACTCCATATTGCCGTGATCTTTGACGAAGTCCAACTTAAGGAACGCTGCCCTCTGGGTATTAGGCTAAACCCCTCTTGATATAAGTCTTCTACGGAGAATAATTGGTCCAGATAGGGCATGGCTAGTCCCAAGGCTATTACTACATGTTGGCCTACCCAATTCGGCGATTTGCAGCTCCATCCCCCGCCCCTGAGATGAATCGATTATTTCTGCCTGACAGAAAGCTATACCTTATTGGGGTATGATCTACCTTTGGGAGGTCTAATCACCAAAGGCATCACTTCGCAGGCTACCCGAGGCCAGATAAGCCAAGAGCGTGCTTCCCTGCGCCAGCACCCTAGCGAATCCTAATCATGTGCTGGTAGTAACTGGTCGGTAGACGTGCTCAAGGATCGCTTTTCCGATGCCTCTTACTGGGGGAGGAGAGAGGGGGTAAACCCACTCGAATTTACTTTCGACGGCTGCGTACTGATGTTGTCTGCTCTAGAGCAACTGGGAGCCACTTGCCTTCCCATGGATGTAAAATTAATTGTATGCAGTCTCCACTGGCAGCCGCTAGCAATGTTATAAGTATAACCGTGTAATAAGGTGCAGTGCACAGACACTTAGTAATAACATATAAGAAAGCATCTACTAGTAGTTCACTGCGTCTTCACTTTCACTTCTTTCTGAATAGCATTCAGTATTTTACTCAAAAATCTACTCTTACTCGGAGATCCTAAAATCTCAGGAAGGCCAGTCTACTTGTGTCTATATACAGTAGCACCGGCCGTTGGCATATGATTTCAGAAACCAGATGTGTCATTAGAAGCAAAAGTGTTACACTGGTTGCAGTGGATGCCTCGGGCCAGCTGAGAAGGCGAGACAACAAGCAAAGAAATTTAGGTAAACAAATGATAGCTACTAGACAAGAAGAGACCATGAATTCATAATCCAAATGAAGCACCAGAAATATTTGTAACCCTTTCTGTTTTCTGTCCTTGAGGCAATGTTAGAGTTGGAGAATGCGGTCGGGAAGCACAGTTACCAAGTACTCACCATACCTCAGAAGCCCATCGAACGTGGATCTTCAGAAAGATTTGTGTAACGTAGAATATGCCCATCATTGTCTGTACAGTACTCAAAGAAATCGCATTTGCCAACGGCGCAGACGTAGTGAATCGCCCCACGAACTTTCTGTTGGCTATCCCATCCAGCTATTTGCCTGCGGCTAAAGAGGTATCCCTCGCAGTAGCATACAGGGTTATTCAAATGGATGCCCCGCATGTCGCCAAAGCAGGAAAACCTGTTGCATGGCTCACATCTAAAGTAAGGTCTTCCATCGTGGCCAAGGTGGTTCCCTCTTCGTGCGATTCTTTCGGTTGTCGGTCGTTTACAACTGAGGCACAAGGGGGCACTGCGAATCGCCCAATGTGAAGCTTCAGGATCCATGGTTATTTTCAAGGACAGACACAATATAGTGCGTTAGAAAACAGACCAAGAGTGAACGCAGGACCACAATATTGCACTCTAAGAGGACATCTAAGTTCTCAAGAGGAAACATTTCGAGATTGATGGCGGTGGGATGGAAGGGTGACATATAGGCACATGCACCATTCCTTTGGTCAGTGTCTGAATTGGGCAGCCATGTAGCAGGCATCTATATGCGAGTGGACTTGATTCTTGTAATAATAAGGATTCTGGTCTGTTTAGTTCATTGAGATCATAACTTTGAAATTCGATAATAATTAAATTGGTATATTGTCATTCTATTCTTCATTTCTTCTTCTTCATAATATTAAATATCTTTTATTCTAGAGTCATGAAAGTTTATTAAACATTAATCTCGCAACCAGTAATTAGCGGAAAGAAGTTCAGCTCTGATGTTTCGCTTCCCATTAGCAAACCCATGCTGAGCCTCGTGGTACAGAACGGCTCATTGAACATCACTTGGCTTCCAAATATCTCCGCCCACTCATAATAGGTTCCCCATTCAATCCCTACCATGATCCACAATGCATCTGGCCAAGAATAGGTCTCGATCCCGTGCAACCTATCCGTTGGATGATTGACGGGATCCATGGAACACGGGCCGAAAGCCGATAGACCAAGCGGCTTCACTTATGGAACAACACCAATTTAGAACATTGTCACATGCCGATACGTCATGCATTAACCAACTGACAAGGGGAATTTTAGCCAGAACAACAGGGACTTCCATCTCGCCCGAGTGTCTCGTACTTGCACCATCTGCTTTTATGGCAGCTTACTACCCCTGATGCTCTGAATGGACCTCAAGAGTGACAAAGAAGTGCATGATCGGGTATGTATGACGCTTCATCTATTAGTATTATGAATACCACATGCTCATCCTTCTGTAAAGCCGCTTTCTGAGCGAGACAAGCGCATCCTCACTACCTATGGGAGATTGCCTTGTGGAGGTAGTCTTGGCCAGCAGCCTAAGGTATACTTGCACTGTGACCCCTCGTCATCGTCGCTGAATGCATTCAGAAACGGACCTACTTCGATTCTGGAGACTATGCTCTCTCTGCTGCTCACCGAGTGACTGACAGCGGTGATGATATCAAAACCGGCACGGCTCACCCTGTCCGCGAGAGCATTTCGCACCCCTTCGCACCGGTACCGAGCACTGGCAATGCTGGTAACGAGGCTAACAATGGTATCTTTGAGGACAAAAGCGCAATTACACAGACTCCAAGGAGTCCTCTTTCCCGGAACCCGAGCTTCAGTGAATAGGAAATATAACCCTGGAGGACAGAAGGAGAGCCTGAGGAGCTTGTAGAATGCTTCACGAAGGTTGTCAAAAATCAACCCATGATGAGGGAGATGTTTGATCAGCTTCACTGTTTGATGTAAGATGGAACACGCTGATTCATCCTGAAGCGTGTGGTATAGAATGCGTTTAACATTCATCCCTTAGCTTTCCAATCTTTTTTTCAGATTGACCTGTACTTGGATATGTACGTATATCGAATAAATATTCCGTACCACTTATGCATCATACTACGAAAAGACAGTCAATCACCCAGTCTAGGTTCTTCAACTTTGTCATCGAGGCCTAGGACGAGTCAGTCGACACAGTAAGGCTATAATTTACCGGCAACTCACTCCAGGTATTTATTTCGGCATTTCTCCTTCATCCCCTTTTTCCACCAATATGCAGGTAGCGATCATAGACCAGGCAGTATCCAGACGAGCACCGCCACCGCCGTGGATACCACTGCAAGATCCGATATCATAAAGGTGTCAAACACGCTCAAGTTTCCGGTATGCAGGCTCCGGCACGCGCAGTGATGCAGACGCATACTGATCCAAAAAGGCGTGTAAACTGGAATGTTCCGACTCAGACACACAGACGCTCGATCGCTCTTGCTGACGGTGTCCCGCACAACAATGCCAACACTGGCGTAGGCCATCTTCAGTCGAAGACTTGAGCGAAGGCCTTGAGCCAGATTGGTCTGGTGTGGATCTATAGACACCACTGATGTGTGCGGCGAAGGCTGGCCATCTGGAAGTTGTCAAGGCGTTACTGCAAGGGCAAACGCGGGCAGATGTAAGACTTGGGAGTTGGGACGGTGTGACATCGTTGATGTGGGCGGTGCGGCACGGATTCTGCCATGTGGTGGAGTTCTTGCTCGATCGTGATGATGTGGATGTGGCGTCCCAGGATAGCGATGGTCGGACAGCGCGGATGTGGGCGGAGGAGTGTGGGAATCGGGAGATTTTACGATTCATTGATTCCCGTGGGATAGGATGAGTTTATGTTTAGTTGCCTTCGTGAGAATATGCGACTGGTTCTAGCTAGAGGGCATGGCTCTGAACTCATCAGTAAACCAAGGACTATGGTGGAACGGTACAGTTTGGTTAATCAGTATGAAGTCAGTCCCTCACTCAAAGATCTACAATTTACTATGACGCTTGACTTGTAAGCAACTAATCAGTGAATCCCTAAAGCCATTCAGCCGTCAAACGGCTTCTCGGCTTTACTAACCACCTTTAGCTAGCTTAGGCGACCACCAGACCTGTCAGCATATAAGGCCAACTTCAGTGTCATGTGTCATGTATTACTTTTTGTACTCTCAATCCCCCATCAAGTTGTGTATACACAATGCCACTATTGGCCCTACCCACCGAAATATTACAGCAGGTCGCTGCACTCCTCCCGGATGGACATCTCTCCAGTCTACTGCAGGTGAACCTCCATCTATACGATGTACTGCTTCCATGTCTCTACCAACGGCGTCACAAGTCTCGAGACTTTGCACGTAGCTGGCCAGCAGGTTTCATGCGAGCCATTGCGACTGGGAATGTCCAAGGCACACAGAACTTCCTCCACTACGGCGCCGACGTGAACCTCGTATGCAGTCATCACTTTCTGCATCAAGCGAAAGTCCCTATTGAGCCTTGGTTTGATTTGCAGATGCCGCTTAATTTGGCAGCGAACATCGGAAATGACACGTTGGTGATGATGTTGTTAGATCACGGGGCTGAAATCAACGGACTGAAGCACCATGATGGGGTTCGCTGTAGACGCACCCAGCCAGCTATCGTGGATGCTCTATTATCAGGACATATAAGCACTGTTCGAGTCCTGCTTGAACATGGCTCAGATATCCAAGGCTGCCATATAGAGGCTGGTCGGCTAGTCCTCTACGCCGTTGATACAGGCCAGTTAACGATGCTCCAGCTCCTGCAGGAGTTCGGAGCTGATCTAAACATCGCTTATAATCACGTGGAACCCCTACACAAGGCAGCCTGCTTGCGACAAATATCGACTGATATAGTACGGTTCCTGCTTGATCATGGCGCGGAAATCACCTCTTCTGATCGTCGTCATAGACGGATTATGGAAGGTGTGATGAGAGGAGGGACCATCGATACTGCCCGGCTTCTGCTAGAACGCGGAGCGGTATTTCCGCAGGATGGATTCCATTCGGCTATTGCCTGCGGAACGCCTGACTTTATCCGCCTGCTCATTGAATATGGTCACAAGCCTGATATCGAGTGGCTCAAATGGGCTATTAGGAGTCGGCGGCTCGATCTATTGCAGCTACTTCTTGAAGAGGGCGTTGCTCTCGATTCCAGGGACACTAGAGGATCCACAATCCTGCATTATGCGGTAAAGTGGTGCAGCTATGAAAGCCCCACACATGGAATGTCGCAAGCGATATGCGGGATTCCTGCACAGACGCCACTTGTGCGCCGTATCAAAAACATCGAGCCTCAAACGGTATCATCTCCATGTAGTATCCAGGGCACCTCTAGGGGTACTTCGGAAGACATCCTGCGCTATGTCATTTATATAGGGGCGGAGATCAATGCCGTGGATGGTGATGGTCGGACCCCGCTCGATATAGCTAGGAAATACGCTCCGAAGGTGGAGCAGATACTTGTAGATAGCGGTGCTACATCCCATAGCAACTTCCAAGGAGGAAGAGAAAGTGGATAACCGGGTGAATTCAATAACTATATTTGGCGAGGCTGATTAGCTTGGATAGGTATCAGCTGGATCTGTTGGTTGGACAATAGATGTTGGGAGTATGGTTACTCCTTTTTTGTGGTGCATAGCATACTATATCATGGCCACTGCGTCTTTTCCCAATGACACATGAGACGCCTCTGGTCTCAGACATTGTGTTCCTCGGCATGCTAAGCCTCTGCCTCAATGCTTGTTCATTCGTGGACTAATAGCTTAACTGCCATGTGACGGTTATGGGGCGGTGGCGCGGGAGCTCACGGACCCCTAAACGAAGAAGACGTTTCTTAGCGTAGTCATAAACCCATGCTGCTGTATAAATCCTCCTCTCGCATAAGAGTGGCAACTATCTTACTCCTGATTAGGCCCCAACAAACTAGGGTACATAAAGCAGAGCCTCCCGTAATATGGTAACACCATCATCCGATCTGAGGTGAAAGTGAACCATCTTCATGCGACGATCTTGTCCAAAACCAAACACACTATTCACAGAAGACTTCTCTAAATCTTTCACATGTCTTTCAAACTACTTGTCCTCTTCTCCACAACAGCGCTAGCCACACTCGACGACGGCACAAACCTCGTTACACCCGTTGTTAAAACCGTGACTACTTATGAGGCCGTCACAGGATCTCCGGTTACCACAGCTGTAACCAAAACCATGACTTCATACATTGATCCGATTGAATCTTATCTCGTTTCCGAACTGGAGGCCCTGGAGCCAACATACCCAAGCAGGGTCGAATCTGTTCTTGACACTGCCATCCCGTCAACATGGGCGGAGAGAATGTCAAGCGATCAGTCATTCTCCAAGTCTGTGGCGGACGCGGCGGCATCGGGGATCCTGCCAGTCTGGTACTCTAGTCTGCCAAGCGATGTGAAATACGTTATGACAAGCGATCAAGCTGTGTACAAATCCGAGATCTCTGCTTTACCTTGGCCTCCCGAGACTTTCGTTACCGGTTCCGGGTCGTTCTTAACTTCGACGCCGGTATCGTCATCTATCTCCTCTTCGTCGTCATCCACGGGGTCAAGTACGTCTGACCCTAGTACTGAAACACAAGCTTCTGAGACGTCTTCCGTGTCTACTGGCGGTGCGCCCGTCCCTACTGGAAACCTTGCCGTGACTATTGCGGGTGCTGCCGGGGTCCTGGGCCTTGCTCTTGCTCTGTAAAAGGTTCGACACGATTGAATCTATAAGATCTTATTATATTGCTGGCAGAGTTCTTCTTGTGTTATTAGGCTGTGATTCTCTATAGTATAAGCCCTTGCGTTCGTAGTTTGTGACGTCGCATATCAACCAAGTACCCGTACCCCTACTACTTAACGAAAAAATTCATTATTTCGCCTTAATAAATATTATCCAATCAAACACAACACTCAGCAAAGACAAGCTACGGCCGAGTCCGCCCAACCGTCTCGGAACGAGGCTGAGCTATACTTAAGTGAGTAACAGCACTCGCCCAAAACCGCAACAACGAGAATAACCCGATCATTTAGCTGAACCTTCGTACCCGCACGGGACCCCACCGATGCACATCAAACAACAAATCGGATACAAGAACGGCTGTACCTGTGCTAAGAAACCTTGTCCGGCGCTTATCCGTCGAGGCTCCTCGGCCAATACTTTAAATTGCGGCGCAGTCAACTTGCATGATGGAGTGTGCGCTTAATTGGATAGCTGCAAGCAATTATTCCTGCACTAACGAAGTCAAGACTAGCAGGATACTTGCGATGGTGTGGAGGGTATTCCGCATTTCAGCAAAAATACAGAGTCACTCATGCAGCTAACGACCCTAAATGCATGCTTCCGTATCCTCCGCACCAATCTATTAATCGATCCATACACCAAAGATCATCCCTGATAGCAACCCCTAAACACGGGAAAGAGCCCTGAGTACCTCCTTCTCCTCCACCTTCTCCCTCAAGCTTCCTGTCCAGCCCATCCACCCTCTCCATATCCATATCCACGTCATGCCCACCACCTCAACCTCCACCTCACCCAACACCTCACAATCAGACCAAACCTCCCTCACAACCACCTTTCCACACCCAAACTCACACCCACACCTACAATTACCAGCATCACCACCTCTCCTCATCCCCTCCGCGCACCACGAAACAACCGAACTCCTCCAAACCCTCACGCACATCCGCACGCACCTCCATCGCGCCTCGCACCTCTACACTCAAAAAGCAGCATTTCTCGACACCCCAGAGCGGCAATGGATTGAAACTACGATCGCAGATACCGCTGACGCAGTGCATGCGTTAGCGGTGCTGGTTGAACCGGTGCGTGTGGAATGGGAGGTCAGGAATCAGCATCATCACAGTAAAAAGGGGAGTAAACGGGTGTCAATGGGCTTGGGGACGCAGTTAAAGTGGCTGTGCAGGGATGGACAGAGAGCGAAGGTACAGAGAGGACGGTTGCTGGTTTGCTATTCGAGTTTGATGGTGGTTTTGGAGAGGTTGATGGGGGTGGGTTGTGATGAGGGAGGGAAGTTAGAAGGGAGAGGGGGTGGTGAGGAGATGGGGGTTGAGGTGGAGGTGCAGGAGTTGCCAGGGGAGGGAGCTGCTGGTGTTGGTGGTGGGGAGGTGAGTTTGGGGATGAAGGGTAGCACAGGAGGAGGACTGGGGTTAGATGTTGGGGATGAGATGCGGGATTTGCTACGCTGGAGGCAGGCGAAGGGGAAAGATACTTAGATTTATGGTACTTTATATGGGAGAGGCTTTCAGGATTATGATACTGCCAGAGATCATTATATTTCCACCCTAAGTGTGAAATCATATCTGAGCCATCGTCTCCTCCACCATCTTCTGGGGGACCGGCAGTTTATCCCCCCGTTCGTCACTGATCTTCATCACAGCCGGCAGGATAACAATAGAGCCAGGAGATGGCGCACTCCAGCTAAACTCGAACGAGCACGGCTGGGTAAATAGCCATACGCTCAGCTGAGCTGCCTCTTTCACAACACTAACCAAATGACGCCTGCGATCTGAATCCGGGAGCTCGTGGTTACGGTATAGGCCAAACACTTCTGAAAATCCCTCTGCGAGAGTCGCGATGTTCTTTTGTGCAGCTTCCGACGTTGTGTCCAGGTACTGGGCATGCAGGCGAGATGTCAGCATGCGCCATGCGAACATGGCACCCGTCGAATTGGCGACCGAGCCCGGCTCAACCCCATGAGACTCTATAAACGGAGGATACAGAGACCCTCCAGGTTGGATAGCTTGTAGTATGTTTCGAGCCAAGACATGATTCAGAACGGGTCGACGGGCGCGGCGGCTAGCCAAAGCGGTTGTCAAGGATCCAGTCACCGAGGAAGAAGTATAGCTTTCTATGCGAGAAGCTTCCTCTGGGGTTGGTGATATGCTCTCATATCTTGCGGGCACGTAATAATTGTCGACATGAAGGCCGATGTGGTCGAAGAGAGTCTGTATGCGTGTGCTAACAGTCTGGTCGTCGGCTGGCTGCGGGATGAAGGGGATCAAATCGAGCTGTGAGTTGTGACCTCCTGTTGGGGAAATGGGGGAGGAACCCGATAGAGCTTGAACCCTGGCCCGCGGTTTCACCAACTCCACGCCGTCTCGATCGGAGTCACCAGAACTGCTAGACTGGGGTGTGCTTTTTCTCCTTGAGCGAAAGAAAAGTGCAGCACCAATAATGGCCAGAATAGCAGTCCCGGCAATGGATCCAACGATTGCCCCTGCCAGAGCACCTTTACTGACGCCGTTGCTGTACGAGGGCAGGCTGGATGCGGTGCTGGTAGGAGTGCTGGACGAGGAGGAATTTACCACACTTGCCGACGTGGTTTGAGACGACAGAGCTGTTGAGGATCCCGGGGTAGTCAGAGTTGGCGATGTTGGTGCTGTGGTGCTAGAATCGCGTGTCGTAGTGCCATATAATGGCACCGATGATGAACCATATTGCTCTTGGCGAGCTTGGATCAAGGCTTCCATCGTGGGCAAAGGGCGGATGCTTTCACAAAATGAGGGTGAAGGGTCGATGAGCTGAAAAGTACTCCAACGCCCATTTTATTAATGCACTCCTCCGCCCCAGCCGACTTAAATCAGATTGGGAAATGCAAACAGGGGTGTACCAGACTACGGGTTGATTAGCGGCAATCGGGCAAAAACGAAGTTGAGAGCAGCAATACCGCAGACGAACATCGGCATCTAATGAAGCCCGAAGAAAATTCTGCTTGTACGTAATTTAGAGCTTTGAATGATTTAAAAATTGGACTAAATGAGAATTTTCTCTTTTCTACCTAGATTACGAATATAATTTCCCTAAAACGTTTGAGGCAAAACGACGGCGATAAGAACTCACGCTAATTTTTGCGCTATGCACCCCGGTACCAAAGTATCCAGGATCAAAGGACACCCCCTTCTCGCAGCCTTGTCTAGGTGGAGTAACGGAGGTTTTAGTTGCATCCACTAGAGTCCGACAGGGGTTCGGTTGAGGGGCTTGAAGCCAGCTTCTGTCGCACGCGCCCCCGTCAACATTTCCACCTCCCACTGTCACAACATGAGCGACAAAGAAGCCCTTGGTCCTCCGACAAAAAGCACGCTCCAAGATGGGGAATGGAAACCGAACATCGTAGTCGGGGTTGACTTTGGTATGACGCACACAGGTATGTACGTGGTAGTCAGGCCATATGTCGCGTCTGCTGCAAGACATTTTACTTGCCTTGAAAGCTTACTGCTGATCAGGTGTCGCATACTCGTACGGACCAGACTGGCCACCTCCCAAAACCATCCAGCGATGGCCGGGGAAGTTGCCCGGCGAGCTGGCCAATAAGGTTCCCACCTGTATCATCTATGGCTCTGATTCTAAAACAGTCAGTCATTGGGGGTTCCAATGTGATATCGATAACTACGAGGCACGAACAAAGGAATTCTTCAAGCTTCATCTTGCGCCTCAGTATGTGCGAGATGGGGGCCCAAGCCTGACAGAAGCCCAGAAGTGGTTCCAGGACTACATTCAGTGCATCTATCGGCATGTGGTGTCCTACTTTGAAACCACGATCCCACAGTTTGTCATGCAACGCGTCGAGTTCATTTTCAGTGTTCCGACGACGTGGAAGGATGTGCGCATGGTAGAGGAAATTAGGAGGTTATTGATGCAAGTCATTGACGCGCGAAATCCTAATCACCGGGCCCGCATCGGCCTCACGGAAGCAGAAGCCGCGGCTGTTTATGCAGGAAACGAGCACTACGGGGTCAGTCACCGTTCATACAAATTATCTAACGTATGGCACTGAAGCTGACAGCTGTACAGCAAGATGATACCATTCTGGTTTGCGATTCGGGTGGAGGAACGACAGTAACTTGACCCCATGACCACCCTTTTGGCCTGTAGAATGTTGCAACCAACATTGATTGTAGGATGTAAACGTCCTCAAGCTTCTGTCAGCACAGAGTGAACCTACGCAACTGGCTCAGCTCGGTCATGTCGAAGGTAGCTATACAGTTTGTTATTATATCGTCCTTGGTTAACAGTATGCCAGGACACCCTATCGGCTCGGTTTTCATTGACAGAGAAATACATCGCCTCATGTGCAAGCGACTCGAAGGTATCCATCAGCACTTGAAGTCATCTCCAAACACGACAGCGTGGCGGATGACATTTGGTCGATTTCAGCGATACAAATGTGCTTTTGGCACCGATGCCACGGCCACGCCTTGGCTGAAGCTGGATGTCCCAGGATTAGATCCCAATCTTGACTTTCCAGAGGTGGGGATATTTAATGGTCAGATGCAAATTGCTTGGTAAGGTTGGGTCAAACAGTCTGTTATAATAAACGTTGACACCGGAAAGGGAAGATGTCCAGAAAAGCTTCGACTCGAAAGTGGATGGAATATTCCAGCTCATAGATACACATATCCAACAACTGCGCGCCCAAGGCTCTAGTGACGATATTGTTTGTTTGGCAGTGTGGAATCTCTTTACACACCTAGGCTAACACATGTCACAGAAATATCTGGTGCTGTCCGGCGGGCTGGGTAGCTCGCCGTATGTGAGACAACGCCTTCAGGAGAAATACAATAGTTCGAGCAAAGTCTCGCCGACAGGAGTGAATATGCAAGTTCTCATGGCCGATGAACCGTACGTTGCTCCTGATTCTCGCTAATGGATCGTGAGGTCACTTACCAACTGCATGTCATAGTCAATTGGTTGTTGTCCACGGCTTGGTTATGGACCGCACCCAGCAGCTCAAGCGCGGCGTTCTAACGTTCGGCTTCCGATGTGCACCGGTGAGCTACGGAATCATATGCCACAAGGTTTACAACCGCGAAATACATGTAGGAGAACGAGTCCAGATGGACGTTCGCGATAAGCGTCTGTATGCTCTGGACCAAATTGACTGGCTCGTAGTCAAGGTTTGTATTTGTCTCTCATGTTTCATGTTTGGAGTTGACCATCGCGCTCTGACTAGGGGCGCCCAATTCCACCGACTGGAGTCACAAAGGAATTCCACCTGAGGACCGACGTCGGTTTGGAAGCTGGAATCCATAATGTTGAGATTGTGATGTCGACGGAGTTGCCGGACAGGCTACCACGCAGCTTGTCCCACGAAGGATGGCAAACTGTTTGCAATCTCGATATCGCGACCGACAACGTGGATAGGAAGCTGAAGAATCGCCATTGGTACAGCTCGAAACCTGCTTTCTGGCGGACGTCTTTTGAGGTTAGGGTAGTTGTTGGACCCGCTGATCTCTCGTTCCAGTTGTGGTCCAGGGGAGAAAGAATCCGGAGCAAGCATGAGCCAATCTCGGTGCATTGGATGCCCGCGGAAAAGACATAAGTATTAGTCTCATATCATACCATCTGTGACCGGTGATGGAAGTATACTGCCCCATTATCCATATTGTCTAATATAAACTTGATTTAAATTTTGTTCTTAGTCCCGGGGGGATTATCCGCCGCTTAGACCATCCCATTCAGAAGTAACGGCAGCCCATCATACACCATGCCGGAATTCTTGCGACAGTCAAGGACTCCGGATCATGTCCGACGACTTCTGCCAAGTCGGATGTGTCCGTTGTGTGCGGAGTCCCCATGGGGGATCGACGACTCCAGAGTGTAAATCCGGGGAAGATAAAGGGTGGGACCATATGATACATAAAAGCCCGATAGCATGGATTGACTGTAATCCGACGTCTTTCGTTAATTCTCCACAACGCCTTTCCATTTAGTCATGGCGCCCAGAAACGACGAATATCACCTGGACGACAGGGACTCTAAGATCATCGTCGAGAATCTCGAGGATGTCTCATATCCAGAACACTCGTTGACTCAGTTTCCTCTCCTACGGGAGAAGTCACCCACTGAACTGGAGCATCTGGACAAGGCTGTCCTAAAGAAGCTGGACTACTACTTCCTGCCTTGTGTGACAATTATGTTGCTCATGAGGTGTGTTTGCTATCATTGCTACCAGCAATACCAAACACTAATGATGGCACAGCTACCTAGACAGAATCAACGTATCCAACGCCCGTCTAGCCGGCATGCAGGACGACCTCCACATGTCCGACACCGAATGGTCCGCTGGAATTTCCCTCTTCTACGTGGGATACATCATCTCTCAAGTTCCGGCAAGCGTCTTCATCGCCAAAGGCAAACCAAGCATAATCTTCCCCTGCATTATGCTCTCCTGGTCCGCCGTCACAATCTGTATGCCGGCCCTCACCTCGGCTTGGGGCTTCTGTCTCTGTCGATTCCTCGTCGGCGTGACTGAAGGCCCCTTTATCCCCGCGGTCTCCTTGATGACTTCATCCTGGTACACGAAGAAAGAATCCCCCTTACGCATGGGCATCTGGCACGCGGGGAATATCATCTCCAATGTATTCTCTGGACTTCTTGCGGCAGCCATCCTTGCGAACATGGACGGCATTGCACATCTTCGCGCGTGGCAGTGGTTTATCCTACTAGAGGGAATCGTCAGCATTTTGGTGGCCTTAATTGCATTTTGGTTCCTCCCGAACTTCCCCGATAATACTAGTCGACGGTGGTTCAGTGAAGAGGAAGCTGAAATGGCAAAGTACAGACAGTTCGTCTCTGCGGGAGGGATCCACGAGGATGATGAGGGTGGTCGCTGGACTGGTGTTTGGCTTGCCGTTAAAGATCCATTTACGTGGTTGTTTTCGGCGATGCATTTCGCGCTTATTATTGCGCAGTCGTTTAAGGATTTCTTTCCTTCAGTACGTCTCCCTCGCTCTACTCTCACATTCTACACATTGCTGATGATAATGATACAGATCGTCGCAACCCTCAACTTCTCCCAAGTCGAAACATACCTCGTCCAAGCCCCACCATGGGTGATAGCCTACATCGCCACCCTAATCCTATCATGGTCCTGTGGCCGCTTCCTCAAACATTGCTGGCACATCGTTATACCCATGCTCATCACCCTCGCGGGGACAGTGATCATGATCTCAACCTTGAACATCGGAGCGCGGTACTTTAGCTTTATACTGCTGTGTACAGGACCGTTCGTCGGATTGAACGTAAGCGACCCATCACACTTTACCCATTGAAACCCACGCTTCCCTTACACACTCCCACCACCCAAACTAACTTAGAGGTTAGATCCAAATATCCTGGGAAACCAGCGTCGTCCCCCGCCCGCGCACAAAACGAGCCGCCCTGGTGGCAATCGCAAACTGCGTATCGTCAGTCTCGCATTGGTTCACGCCATATTTCTTCCTGACGTCGCAGGAGCCGAGGTATGAGACCGGAGGGGGAATTATTATTGCGGGATGTGGACTTACGGTGGTGCTTTGCTTGGCGACGAGGTGGTGGTGCGTGAGGAGGAACAGAGATCTGGAGAGGGAGGAAGGGGAGGGGAGAGGGTCGGGGTGGAGGTTTGTTACTTAGGTAACGCTGAAATTTACTGGTGATGGTGGTGAATTGCTCTGAGGGAATGAGAGAGTAGTTGATAAGGGTGTGTGGGTGGTTTGGTTGATAGTTTGGGATATAGCCATTGTTGATTTTGGTTGAGGGGGTGAATGGAACTTAAGCTATTTAGTATATCTGTGTTATGACTCATTCTATTTTCCCTTGTGGCATTTAATGAGTCACTCAAGCTATGAAGCAGGTCTGGTTGTGGGGATGGACATTTTCCGCTCTGTAGGAGAAGTTCCGGATGATGCTGTAGACTCATTGTCCACCAGCCGGATATTCTCCGGACAGCATCATCCAGACAACAAAAGATACCTTTGATCTTACCGATGAATTTTAATATATAAATAACAAGATATCCTCAGTTCATTTAGACTATCTCAATCAATCAAAGAACAATTTCTTCAAATTAAACATTTCACTTCAATCCTCCTCTACATCCACATCCTGAAATACCCCCAAAATGACCCAATCCGACCCTCAAACCACCAGTATCTCGAACCCCTTCCGCACGCGCATCCTCTCCGGGCAAATAACCCCCCTCCTAACAGCCAAATATCTAACGACCAACGAGCTCCCCCTTCTCTGCAAGACGACCTCCATCCATGCCGTCTTCATCGACATGGAGCACTCCGCCCTGGACATGCGCACCGTGTCTCAACTAATCCTCGCCTGCCACTGTGCCGGCATCTCGCCCGTCGTGCGCTCGCCCTCAAAGTCCCACTTCCATATCAGTCGCATCCTGGATGCTGGCGCCTCCGCGGTGGTAATCCCGCACGTGGAGTCCGTTGAAGAAGTGAAGGAAATCGTGCAGCATGGAAAGTACGCTCCCCTGGGGAAGCGCGGATGCACGAACAACCAGCCGGCGTTTGGGTTCCGGCACGTTTCTACGAAGGTACAAAATAAGGTGTTGAATGAGCAGACGATGTTGATTCCGATGATTGAGACGCCTGGAGCGGTGGAGATTGTGGAAGAGATTGTGGCTGTTGAGGGGGTGGATGGGATTTTGGTGGGTTCGAATGATCTCTGTTCGGATTTGGGGATTCCGGGGGGTTATGATACTGCTGAGTATCAGGATGCGGTGAGAAGGGTTATTAAGGCGTGTGTGGATGCTGGCAAGCCGGTGGGTATTGGAGGGATTGGGGGGAGATTGGATATTCTGGAGATGTGGTTTAGGTTGGGGGCGACGTGGTCGTTGGGTGGACAGGATGGGGCCATGTTGCAGGCGGGGATGAAGGGGTTGAGTCAGAAGTATGAGGAGATTAATGCGAGGTTGGAGAGGGAGTAGAAGTGTGAGGGGGATTTGTTTTGTGCTTAGATGTATATAGTTTCTTTTATATATCGTTAAGGAATTGACTCGCAGCTGAGGATCCGTACACATACTCCCCAAGCATGCCAGCCTCCATACTCCAAAAGACGTTGTCTCCAAATATATCCCATGACAATAGTTGGTTTTCCATGGCTGCTTCATGCATTTGAAATTCATTCGCCGTTTCATCGGGTGTCAGAATAGGCCACAGCGGGTTATGCTGGATGGGTGGATCATGAACACCGGGGATCCCAGTATTCAAACTGCCATGTTGTTGGTACTGTATATTATCTGTATCTTGGTTTATGGCTGTTGAATGATTATGTTGCTCGGTATGCGCTGCTTCTGGTCGTTGGAGGCTCTTCGTCTTGCGTAGAATATCTGCGCGCAATGCTTCATATAGAGCAACATAGTGAACCGAGTCAGGGAGTTTTTGAACCATCAGTTTCAACGTTTTCTCGCCCTTCTTTACTGCCTCGGAAGCACTCTTAATCGTCTGGGTATCAAGATCCTCTACAACTGAAACACAGAACATGACAGACAACCCGGCGGTAAACAGGGTTTGGAAGTAACTGCGGGTGTATGTCACAAGCCCCTGGTCAAACATTGCGCAAAAGCTAGAAATGGTCCCCACGGAATATTCAAGACAAATGCTGAGTAGATCTCGCGGAGGTACGTTGTTTCGTTTAGGCACCAGATCAATCGCTTTGCGGATGATAAGTAGTCGCTCTCGCATCAAGAGCAGATCGTACCACTCCTGCCTCTCATACAAGCACTTTGGGTTGGTGAAGATGGGTGCAGAGTCTCTCCAACTGTCTAGCTCGTTTAGAAGCTCATCGAGGTCCGAATATATTTTTCCACTAGCTGTTGCCATATCAATCTGTGACATGGTTTGCTCACCAGTTCCTTTAGCCTTTTGCTGAAATTTCGTATGGATCTTTGAGGTAACCTGGCGTAGTCGGAGGCATACTAGGAATACAGAAGTCTCGGTCGTGTGGGTGGAGCCCAGCTGTGCCGTGCTGATCCGATAGAAGGAATCAAGATCCGCAAATACCCCAGACTGTCCGGCGAGGTCGAGCTCCTCATCGTCTGCATCTGCAGGAAACCCGACCTGGATATCTTTGTCGGATATGGCGGGTGGTCGGTCCAGCATCACAGAGGTATATCTGTCCAACATGTAACATTGCCAGAAGACCCGTCTCCGCAATTGCTCCTCGAGCAGATGGCCATCTAAGCTTTTTGAAGTACGACACCTATGCAGACCCTGCTCAATACACATTCTGGTACTCAATTGGATTAACTCCCATATCGAAGTGCCTGCGGAAGCGCAGTCAGTGATTAATCCGACATTTCAGGAGTGAGAATACCGCACCAATGTGATAATAAATGCCAAATCTGCTTACGAGCAAGATATCTTGGATAGACTCCAAGCCTCTGAGGAGGAAACCAGCTTCGAGGTGTTTTAACGCGGCAAGGAAGTAGCCGTAAGGATGGTACTGGTGCTTGCCATTTCGGTAAAGTGGGATAGCACCAATGGCAAGTATCATGAATGCCCGAAATAGCTGGTGCTCTGATGCTTGACTGCCACTAGCACGTCCATGTTGATCTTCCGGCTTTTCTGGGAATAGTGCTTGATATAGACCTTGCACGTATCGGCGCAGCAAAAAGGGATTTTGGACATGGGAAGTTCCCAAGCTCGCCAATTGTCAGCATGGAAATCATTATTAATGAAATTCCAGAGGAACACGTACTAACTATTAAACACTACCAAGGCTTCTTGAGCTGATGGAAGACTATTCTGCTGCACACTTGTTTCTAGGATGGTGGCTCTCTTGGATAGGTTGTGTAACAGCTTCTGGTTTTGCTCCCTCCACCGAGGGTCAGTAAAGAGAAAACTCATAAAGCTATGGGTTAATGTTAGTTTCTGGACCCAACTCTCATAGTACAGAGACCTATACCTGATCCCAGCACCCTCAGTGTAATTCGGGGACTGGCTCGTATCACTGTCACTTTCATTCCCATGTTCAACGGCTCGGCCTGAGCTATTCTGAAACTTAGACCCCAAATTCCTGAAGTCTTCTGGCGAATGATACTCTGTATCATGCATCGAGGGTTCTATGTCGATGACTCCGGTTTGGAGGCTTAGAACCTTTTGTTCCAACTCAAATATATACCTCGAAGATATCAATAGCTGCTTCCAGACTAGCTAGAGGATACTCACTCCCGAGAAACTGGCTCGCTGCCGTTCAGGCTCACCGTTAAACAGGCCTGGCCGCTTCTCATACATGGCGAGCATTTTGGACGCTCATTGTCACACTATTGGTCACCCACTGTTAGATCTATAGCTTACATCGGCAAGGCTTGGGTCTAGATGATGAGACCGATTACCTTGGCTTTCTTTGTGTAGCATGACTGACAGGCAGGAAGTCGTGGGAGTTGCCTGTTCTCATCTCCGGTGGCCATAATGTCGGCATTTGTGAGTGATAGGATCCACGGTCACTACCACCACAAAGATCAAGGTCGCTGAAATGACCGACTATCTCTTATTTGTTACTGTATCTTCTAACCCCAGAGTTTTACTGTCAGAGAGTGTGGGGAATAATATGGGGAAGCGAATAGCCTCGGCTTACTCCGATAGCACCACCTACTAGCCGTGGGTTGCATTATTCCCGTAGGTCACTCGGAGACAAGGCTATAGGCGGTGTACTATTTGCTGTTTTACAAAAGCATGCTGCATGACATTATCACCTTGCATGATAGCTGATGCTACAATGAACAAGAGTATATGGTGGAATCTGGCGTCAAGAGGCACATCTCTGCATCGGACAATGTCCGCAGGATCAATCCACCCACAGTGTGGCTTCGGAAAATCTCCGTCGTACGGCTTCCCCGCAGCCAAGAAAAGGTCACTCCACGGGGATCCCACACGTTTTCCTATCATTATAGCGGGATGGGATCTTCCATACTCCGACTTCCACGTCTAGGCATGAATCATGGAGGAAAGCCGTCGGACAAGTCCTACGCCTCGGAGTCCCAGAGCACAGCGGAGGCTTCAAGCCTGCGAGAGATGCTGGAAACGGAAGCAGAAGGTGAAACAGTCCACTGCCACTACGTTGATCTTTCCCGACTAACGCAGTGTCAATAGTGCGACAGGTTGCTGCCTGTATGCACGGCGTGCATTGAAGCGAAAGCCAAGTGTTGTCCTCGAAGCGTTCAATTAGGGGGCACCGCAGAAGATGCAAGCGGACTTTCCAATGCTGCACTTCCAGAGTAAGGGCCCACTGACGGTATAGCAAACTGCTTTTTCCAGAACAGATTTTGACATGATTTAGTTACATTGAAACGCTTAAAAGAAAGGTGGAAGCTCTGGATGATCAGTCTCGGCGCCAACGCCGTCGTCTTACAGCCCACAGAAGCGATGAGAGAACATCGCACTCACCTAACAGCCCAACAGGAGCCGCACAGAATAGTCCACAAACCTCCCATGACACACCATTGACGGAGCAAACCAGTCTCACTGAGCGGTCGGTACAGGCAGCCATGGGAGAAATTGAATTCCTGTCTCGCAACGCCATGGCAGAACCTCGTGGTGAGGCAAGTGGATTTCCCCAGGAACTGGCGATAGGAAGCATGATTCAGGCTTCCCTTACTATTTCAGGGAAAGACCCGACACAATCTTTAAGTTCTTTGTCTCAAAAGTCAAAGTACAGCACCATTTTGGGACAAGCCCCCACACTCGCCAGAGACGTTGTTGCTATGGACCGTTTCTTCGGGCAAACAAAAGCTCTCTGTCCATTCATCGACGAGGAAGAGATGCTAGGATATCGTGATTCTTTCTTTGATAGTAGCCAGGAATCCCAAGCGACTCCGTATACCTCATTCAGAGATTTCAATGTGTATATGGCAGCAGCTATTGGGATCCTACTCTCTCCCGACTCGGGTATTGAATTTTTCGCCAGCAGCTTGCACAGCGCGGCAATGCAGAAGTTTCCCAGCATAATCCAAAGTAACGATGACATGAGCATGTTGCATTCCTTGCTGTTGTTGATTATTTACTCCATGTTCTCATCGGTGGGGGGTTCCACATGGCATCTTCTCGGCTTGGCTATGAAGAAGGCAATATCGTACGATTTCCATAAAGAGCCACTCTATGACATTGGCATACCTGAGGAGAAGCTCACTCGGAGGAGAGGTATATTCTGGAACCTGTACATACTTGACAGGTCTGTGCTACTCTGGGCTTTAGAATGCAGTGACTTATACTCTACAGGACTATTAGCTGCGCAATGGACCGCCCATTCAGTATTGAAGATGAAGATATTACGCTTCAGGTATGTCGCAGGTATACTCCAAGGTGTGTACTAACACCTTTCAAGGTCCCGTCTTATGATGGGGACATCCGTTCACCAGACACGCTTGACTTCCCGGCATACGTTGTCATGCACGCTCGACTGATGTCTAAGATGAGAGGCTCTTCACGTCAGCAGTCGATTTTTCATTATGGAAGCCTCTCCTACTGGAGAGATATACCAAGGGGAATACAAAAATCGAGCGTAGCTCCAGCTTCCTCTAGAGCAATACGGCAGCTCACCTGTAGGGCAATGGTCTGCCTAGCACAAATCATTGGCCTTGAGCAAGCCGCAACCAGGGTTCTTGGGACAACCCATACTATCCGACAAGATGTAATAAACACTTGTAATGATTATATCAATACCGAGTATTTGGCTGTGGAGGACGACTGTTTCACGGGCTCGTTCGTTGATGCGTTTGACATCTTTTCCGTGGGAGTGGTTCTTATCTGCCTGGGAAGGACAGCGCTCCCTTCAAAGATGTCGAATGCAACCAGTGTTCTCAACAAGTGTACTGCTTTATTGACGCTTCTTGGTGAAAGATTTCCAGCGCTCAAAGCTTTTTGCAGGGTACTCTGGTGCTTGCAGGAGTCAGCAGACATGGTAAGCGAAAGAAAATCATACAGCACGACCTACATCAGACCTACAGAACTGGAATAACAAGGCACAGATAATTGATGAGCTGCCGGACATAGTCCCCCATGCTCTTCAAGTAATGATTGAGGGTGCTTTCCGAAGTGATCGCGCGGTTCGTTAACTTGTGGTTTGGGGAGCCAGCCTTCGGAGAATGCCCGCCGGACGGAATCCGTATGTCTCGGGCATATATCATGGCAGTGAATGCCAACCAATGCAGACTGTAAATCTACAGTGTTGTTCCGAGAACTTCAAGGCCAATTATTACTCTTTGCGCGATACCAAAATGGCACCCAGCAGAGACGATGACTTGGTTTCTTCCCGCCAGATTACTACGGATAAACCAACAGTGTATCTCCTTGACACATTCCCTCCAAAGGCAATCGAGCACGCCAAAACACTCTTCAACATTATCCAGCCCCAAGATGAAGAGTTCCAGAACTGGAGACAGAATGCGCGAGCTTTGTTAATCCGAAGTTCGTATCTTACTGCCGAAGATGTTGCCAGTTGTCCGAATCTCATTGCGATCGGCAAGCACGGAGTGGGTATTGATAAGATCGACCAAGCCGCTTGCACTGAAAGAGGCATCAAGATTCTTAATACACCTGGAGCAAACGCACGCGATGTGGCTGAGCTGGTCATTGCTCTTTCTCTGTCGGTTGCTCGTGGCATTCGGTCCATCACAACACGCCAAATGTCAAAGCCCGTCCCAAAGGAGACCTGCAAGGGGCTGACGTTGTACCAAAAGACTGTTGGAATTATTGGCATGGGAAATATTGGACGGACCGTCGCCGAGATATTTCGGGGTGGCTTCGAGACCGACATCATCGCATATGATGCCTATATGCCGGACGATATATGGACGCACATCCCCCACACCAGAGCCAACAGCATCGATGAAGTCATCACTCGGGCAGATATCCTCTCTATACATGTCCCTCTTACAAACGAGACACGGGACATGATTTCCTACGACAAGATTTGCATGATGAAGCCGGATGCCATCCTGATCAATGCGGCTCGGGGAGGGATTGTCAATGAACAGGACCTCACACGGGCATTATCCGAAGGCCATCTTTGGGGTGCTGGATTGGACTGCCACGAACAGGAGCCTCCCAGCTTTGAGAAGTATGGTCAACTGTGGGAGAACCTGAATGTGATCAGTACACCGCACATTGGAGCTGCGACGTCAAGGGCACAATTAGCGAGTGCCACTGCAGCGATTGACAATTTGCACCAGTACCTATCTAGTCTGTGATATTCACACCCAATAAATGCATTGTTACGTTTCTCTTCGTCATCACTACTATACATTCTAGATTTTAGCCTTCAAAACCCTCCCCCCAACCACCCCCCTACAATGCCACCTCACAACCTGCACATTCCCCTCGATACTATCCGTAATGAACAACGTCCTCCCATCCTCTCCGCCAAACGTACAGTTCGTCAAATTCTTCCCCCCATCCTTCGCAGTAATAATCCTCGCCTTCGGCACCCCCTCCCTATCCACCACAAACACACATCCAAGACTAGGATGACAGATAAACAAACTCCCCTCTTCGTCCACCGCCAGCCCATCAGGACCTGCACACCCAAACGACTGGAAGAACAAACCCACTTTCGACGTGCTCCCATCCGCATGCAGCGGCAACCTCCACACAGAATTCTGCCTCGTCATAGCAACATACAAGAACCGCTCATCGGGGGATAACACCAACCCGTTCGGAGATATCCCGTTCGATACGAGACAGTCGAGCCTTCCGTCGGGAGAGAGCCGGTATACACATCCGGACGGGTCCGTCATTCCCGTTTGGCCCTGGTCTGTGAAGTAGATATCGTTCTTGCTGGAGATAATTAGGTCGTTCGGGCCTTTGAAGCGCTCCAGGTTGCGCCGGGTTAGGAGGGGGGTCAGGGTGTTGGTGGTAGGGGAGAATAGGAGGATGCCCTTTTACCTCATTAGTCTTTCATCGAATTGGGCTTGTGGGAGTGGAGCAGGGAGGTACGTATGCACCTGCTTATAATCCGCAATAACTAGACATCCGTCTTCTCGGGCGACTAGACCGTTCGGTTCCCCGTCGTAGCGAATACATTCGGTTACTTCCTTGTTCTTGTCTATCTTGAGAATCCTCCCGTAGGGAACATCTACAATGTAGAGATCGCCATTCTGCGTATAGACTGGCCCCTCGAGGAAGATATCAGATGCTGGGCGTGCCGAGCCGCTGCGCCACTCTGTCGGTTGGCCTGTGCACCGGAGGTGAGAGGGGATGCGGGCGTAGATTTCGGCTTGGATTGTTGGGGGTGGTGGGTAGAAATTCATTTTGAGAATAGTAGTCAATGGATTGAAATTGGTAGAAGATAGTTGGTGTGGCTGAACTGGTTGGGGTTGGCAAGTCTCGTGTCCCCGCAATATCTCGCTTATATAGTAGTAGTGCCTTTTCGTGCAATAGGACTGGATCCGATCCGCGTCGGACATTTCCCGATTTTAGTACTAAGCTATGGTTTTGGTTGATATACTAGGGAGGTGATGGGGGTTTATTTATAATTTGCTGGAATCCGGGGTTACCCCGTGCTTGGGGTCTGGGGAGCCTGTCGTCTAGGTATCGGTTGTTAAAGGTTCAAGTCAAGATGGGTCTTATCACTGAGACAAGGAAGGCAATTCAGGATGCTCCGAAGGGCATGTTTAATGCCTATGTGTTGATGTGTACGTGTGTTTTTGCTTTCGCTGGTGTTGCGAAGGGGTTCGATGAAGGTATTTATATGGACTCACTGCGTGAAGTTGGAATGGCTAATGGATTGTCTGTTGTGGGTAGGAAATATTGCATCGCTTGTTACTCAGCCGCATTTCAAGGCGAAGTTTGGCATTGATCATCTGTCGGAAGAGGACTATGCGGATACGAAGGGGTGGATTGTCTCTATTACCACTGCTGGTGCTGTTTTTGGATGTCTTGGTGTATGTTTGGCTCAATGTTAGCTGTGGTCTGGGGCATACTAATGTCAGTGCAGTGTCCTCGAATCAACGACCGACTCGGACGACGGTGGACCTTTCGTCTGTCGACGCTTGTCTATATTGCAGGGATTCTTGGACAGGGACTATGCAATGGGAATCTTTCAGGGCTTTATGCTTCGAGGTTTATTGCGGGATTGGGGTTGGGTGTGCTTACTATTGTGCCGCCTATCTATATTTCAGAGGTATATACTCCAGAGGGATAACATGTGCATTGTACTAACAGATTTAGATCGCACCAAAGACAATTAGAGGTCTTCTCACACTGCAACATGCTGCCTGTCAACAGTTAGGTGTCGTATTCGGCTTCTTCATTAACTACGGGGTGACTAAAAGCTACCCTGGCGGTGATAAACAGTGGATGCTCCCTACCCTACTACAGCTTCTCCCCGCCACCATATGGCTAGTAGGATCCTTCCTCTGCTGTGAATCACCGCGGTGGCTACTATATAAAGGCAAAAGGCACGAAGCAGCCACTAATCTTGTCAAACTGCGCCATCTACCCCTCGACCATCCCATTATAGTCGCCGAGCTTGCAGGAATGGACGCCCAACTCCTCCTGGAAACTGAATCAGTCGGCGAAGCCACCATATGGGAGCTTCTGAAAGAGACACTCACCCCAATTGAGAGCCGACGTCGCTTCTTCCTCATCTTCATGGCAAACCTCTTCTCCCAATGGTCCGGAGCCAACGCCATCACGCAATACTCACCCACTATCTTCGGCTACCTCGGCATATCCGGTGAAGAGTCAACCTTCCTAGCAACGGGAATCTACGGCGTGGTCAAATTCGCCAGTACTCTCGCGTTTGCCCTGTTCATCGTTGACTTCATCGGCCGTCGTCGATCACTGATAACAGGCATCTGCCTGCAAATAGTAACATTAGTCTACGTTGGAGCGTACCTCGGCGCTACAAAGGACATGACCTCAACCCAGATCAGAAATACACCCAGTGCCTCGCACGCCTCGACGGCAGCTATAGTGGCTATTTACATCCACGCTGTGGCATGGAGTATCGGGTGGTTCGGCATTCCGTATCTTATCGGGTCAGAGATTTTCCCCATTAGGATTCGGTCGCTGAATGTGTCCATCTCGATGGCGTTCCATTGGGCGTTCTATTTTGGGTGTTCGAGGGCCATGCCGAGTTTGTTGGCTGCTACGCATCGGTGGGGTGCGTTTCTGTTCTTTGGCTGTATTTGTCTGAGTGGGCTGGTGTATGTGTTTTTTGCTATGCCGGTGAGTATATTCTGCTTTTTTGGGTGGGCTGGGATGGGGCTAACTGGGTATAGGACACGACTGGACGGTCGCTGGAGGCGCTGGACAGTCTGTTTCAGCGTCCATGGTATACGGTGTATCGGGTTGCTTATCCGTCTAGTGAAGCTGTCCAGGTGGAGAGGGAGGATGCGAAGTTGGGGGATGCTGAGCATGTTGAGAGGGCGTGATGGACTTCTGCATACTTTTTCTGTAGTGTCACCATAATTCTCATGCAATTGGTCTTATTACAAGAGATAGTGAATTTTCAGGTGCGCTAGGAATACATCTGTAGAGATGAATAACACATAATCGAGTCAACTTCACTACCCCAATTCATCTCTGATCCGATCAGATAAGATAACATATCGATCACCCCAAAACAGTAAAGCCCCGCGCCAATAATGACATCTTCTGTCCCAGTTTCGTTCCGTGCATCAATTCTCCCCCTCTACCCTCTACCTTCTACCCTCCCACCCAACAAACCACTCCACACCACCCATTGACCCATCCCATGGCCGGAACAAAACGCACCTGGGACGGACAACCATCATCCACCACCACCACAACAACAACAACCCAACCACCCACCATGGCAGACTCTACCACAGACCAACCCCAACAACCCGAACAGCAACAGCAGCAGCAGCAATCCAACCCTTTCATCAACATCTTCACCACCTTCCGCGACGAACTCGACGAGCATCACGACCGTCGCGAACGCATAATAAAAGCCAGTCGCGATATCACCGCCCTCAGCAAGAAGATCATCTTCGCGTTGCAGCGGTAATCCCCTCCCCTACCCTTACCCACCATCTTATCCCCAAAACTAACACACATAATAATAAATAGAGTCCGAACTCTAAACACATCCCTCCCCGCCTCTCTAACCAAAGAAACCACCACCCGCTTCAAACAAATAACCACACACTTCACCTCCCTCCTCCCAGACCTTCGCCCAGCACCAAACACCCACCGCTACATGCGGCAACTCAGCCCCGCGATCCAGGAATTCATCGAAGCGTTATCCTTCCATCACTACCTCACCACTCAGACATTGATCACCCTCGATGAAGTGAGGAAGCATCTTCCTGAGGGAATTCTGGTTACGGAGGAGGATTATCTACTCGGGTTGTTCGATTTAACTGGGGAGATGATGCGGTTTGCGGTTACCGGGTTGTCTGCTGGCACTTCTACATCTGATGATGGGGGTGAAGGTAGTGGTGGTGGAGGATTGGGGCAGGAGCAGAAAGGCATCGTGGTGGATTTGAGGGAAATGAGATGCGGGTTTGAGGGGTTGAGTGTGCCGGGGAGACATCGGGGCGTTATGTTGAGGGATATGGGGAAGAAGGTGGATGTCATGCAGGGGAGTGTGGAGAAGGTGGAACGCGCGGCGTATGGGATTTTGGTCAGGGGGAGGGAGAGACCGAAGGGGTGGAGGCCGGATTTGGTGGTTGGTGGGGGTGGGATGGGTGGTGAGGATGAGTATTGATTTATGGTGTTTTATGGATTTGGGGAGGTAGAGAGCGGATTTGTGCATACTCGTGTCCATCTTCGACATGGATGAGAGAGATCCAGGATGATGTATGATGTACATGCACATTGAATCTGAAATAACCATGACAATAACCTCATCAATCGTGTACGAGTGTACTAACTGGGTCCTCACTATCTTCAAACAATCATCAATCAGAAGCATTTAAGTTAAATCAAATCAAATCAATCAAAACAAAACACCAAACACCATATCCGTCCATCCATCCATCCATTCATCCATCATCAGTCATACCATACCACCTCCCCTCCCCTAAACAGTTGGAAACCTCGGATCCTCATCCTCCGTCAAAATGCCCTGCGAGATCAAATCCTCCGGATTGGGTCGATTCTGAATCTTCTGGTCGAGGTGATCAGCCAACATATGTTTCTCGAGTTCGCGGGCGTTGGCCTGCAGTGCGGGGGCGGCGTGGGTGGTTGGGAGGATGTTTCCTATCATTGCCATCATCAGTCAGCCATATGCTTATTCTGAGAGATAAATATATATGGTATGTGCATACGCTCAACCAGTTCCTCCCGCTCAGGACGATGTTCAAGATGTTTCTTCAGGGCGTCTGTGGTGCGTTGGCGGGCAAGTTCTTGGCGGGTTGCTTGGAGGGATCTAGTACTTGTTTGTCAGGTACTCCAATAGTTATACAATATGAGGATGATGTGTAGACGGAAGGAGGGGAACGTACGGAGCAACATTCGTATCCAGCAGAATATGTCTATCTTTGAGATCCTGCACGTCAGGCCGTCTCTGGAGATGCTTCTCCAAGGAACTGCGACGTTCTGGAGATGCGGAGAGAGGGGTCTCGTCGATGGCGGTAGCAGTAGTGTTGGGGTCCATTGCGGGGTAGAAGAATGTAGGACTTGTTGTAGCTTAGATGGGTGGATGATAAGTACTAGTATGCTGAGTTGGTTAATCGCTGGGAGATGGGCTGGGTATATACAGTAGTTCAGTGGAAGAGTGGTGTGACTGGGATAAAGAAAGAACGCTGGTTGTCCAGGGGATTAAGAGGGGATGGTCAAGTGATGCGTGCGGAGGACGAATCCACGGGACTGCCGCCGAGGCCCACTGGACGATGTCATCACACCCTGACTTCACCACATACAACAGTGGTATTTTTTCTCACTACAATCAAGGTCAGAATCAGTCACTGTTGCATTCTGGTGCACTGGATAGTTAACTAGTTAGCTAAGTAGCTCGTTAACATCGCCAATCTGCTTCCTCCAATTATCTCCGTAGCAATCGAAAACATGTCCAACAAAGTAACGCAAAGAATGACTGCTATATCTGTTTTGTAACTGCAGAGTAGAATGTCGAAAAGCGGCCTGGGAATTGCCCCCCACAACGTGGCTAGGAGAAAAGATCTGCCCATTTCTTCCCTCGGAAGTCCCAAGGAATTAAAGCAACCGCCTGTCCCTCCATCCTGAACGGAAAGCAACGCCATATGAGGACCCAGCATCTACTACGCCTCTCGCAGCCTAAGCGACGCCCAGAGAGTTCACCTCGACGATGGCCATACTGGATCGAAACTGTCCCGTATCCGAATTCCTCTCGTCTACCGCATTTCGCATCCATGCCGTCTGTCCAGGACCTGTCGCCCATCAATGTAGCCAGTCGACTCCGACAACAAGCCTGACCTTTGGCAGCCCGGGAATGGCAGAACATATCCTTTTCTGCTTCGTGTAACAACCACAATGGTCTATTTCAAGTTTGAGAAATATTCAATCCGTCCATCTGCGCAGACTGACGGACCCGACCATCGGGTCAAGGAACCCAGAGCTTACCACGGCCACGGCTGCTACCACGCGAAGGGCCCCGAGAACCACCACGGCGGCTGTTCGAATAGTTCCGTGACGCCCCCGCCATGCCACGTGCGGCCCCGGACTGGGTGCTCAGATCAACCGTCGGCTGCTGCTTCGTTACACCCAGCGATCGGCTGAACGAGTTGGGGTCGATTGGCTGCGTGGGAATTTCCATCGTAGCCTCCACCGGCGGGGCGACAGACTTGAACGCAGCGGCCTTGCGAGTAGTGCCGCCGCGTGAGCCACCTCCTCTCGAAGATCCTTTGCCGCGACCGCGGGGGACGAAAACAAGCTCATCCTCGTCGCTCTCATCCTCGTAGGAGAGAAGAGACTTTGGTTCAGCGGTAGTCGTCTGGGTTTTCTCCACGTATTTGCACCGGTTCTTGTACTCCCGCTCCTCGTACTGGATGGATGTCCGCAGTTGATGGATGTTCTTGACTCCGATGCCGAATTTCTGCGCCCAGACCTGGGTAGGCCGATCGTTCGTAATTAGAATGCATGTCTTTGCCGCGTTAGCTGCATCAGGGCCGCTGTGCAACCGCCACAGAAGGGCGCTGAGCAGCGGTCTGAGCATCAAAGGAACCGTCGGAATAGTGGAACCCGACGCAGAACGACGGTGCCCACTCTCTGGCTTCTTTTTCGCATCCTTGCCGACTCCATTTACAACATGGGAATTCGAACACTCGGGGCTAGTCCGGGAGCTCCTGGAGGACGGTCGGGATGCAGGGGCGCTGTGAGTGCCGTTTGACGTGATCGAAACGGCATCGGATTCTTTCTTGAAATTCAGCTTGTTGAGAAGCATTTGCGACAGATCGTCCGGGGCGGCGCCGTTCTTCTTCGTATCTTTGAATTTATCCTCGCGATTCCGCTGCGCCACCTGGTTGTCCGGAAGAACTCCGTTGGCTTCGGGTTCCTCCTCGAACTCCGGAAGGAAGAACTTCTCCGCATCGGTCCAGTTCTCATATTGCTCCATAGGACCCTGCAGGATGACTCGTTCGGCGGAAATGTTATCTTTGCCGGAGGTAACACGGTCGAGGAAACGGACGGCCTCCCGGGCATTGATGGCGACTTGGGATCCGGCTCTCTTCAAGGCGTGGAGGCGCTCGAGGGCTAGAGAGGCATCGGGTCAGCAGAAATAGGCCGCGTGTCATCGAGTCACTCACTGTAGAGGGGAACGATAAGAGTGATGGCGCCATTAGTGGTCCATTTTTTGATTTCGCTGATATTGGTGGTTAACGCCGTCTCGTCCACGGCACAGTGGAAGACCTTGCGTCCGGTCGACATGGCTGGCTGAGAAAGGTCGACAGGACCGGTCGCGTAGTTGAAAGGTAAAAGACTGGAAAGCCACAAGGGCCCTAGACCGAACAGCTTGCTTTGACGACTGCGACCGAGCCGCAGGCGTGGTTAGCGTGGTGCTGAAGCCCGTGAGGGAGGTTTGGATTGGGATTAATGGAGGCGGAGGCCTGGGAATGTGGGGGCCCTGGTTCGAGGACCAGAACCATAGCCATTCGCAGCCCGACAGCCAGCCAAATGCCAGATTTGAAGGAATGAATCACTTACAATGAAAACCTCGCTCACTAGGGAAGATCATCTGCAGCATTTTGGGGTTCAAATAAGCGATCGTCGATGGAACAGAATCGAGGCGAGATGGTGAGCGAGGAATGAATCCATCAGCGGATCAACTGAAAGCCGCGGGATTCGCCTGGGCCTGACTAAGCGCCAGACGGATTCGACCGAATTTATTGTCATCATCATATATTCACCACCATTATTGTCCCCTCATAACACGTCGCTGCCATACCCCAATGACTCAATGGCCGCCCGGGAGTTGTCATCACCTTTACCCGTCGCTACACGCTTATCTTATTCGGGATTTCCCATGTACTTCTAGATGGTTCGATCTCTATCTGGTATGGTATAACTGCGGTTGCTGGAATCGGAGATGGAGGGGAAAACGCTATGTCATACAAGACCCGACGATCATCAGGCCAAACCAATCTCTTCGCCTTCAAACCAACGTCAGCTGTCCTTATCCTCCCGTCCCTCCTACGTTGCCTTCTTGATGAGACCCTCCTCCGGCTTGACACGTTGTGCCCACTCACTGTCGCCATTGTCAGCCACTGAACCTTTGTAGAAAGTCAGGGATCGGAAGAGAACTTACGTCCAGCTGCCATCGTATACCCTCCGCAGGTTGGGCTCCCCGAACTCCGCTTCGCCTAGTGCCGTCTCAATGATAGTCGCTGTCACACCAGTGCCACAAGAGCTGATGATGGACTTGGACTCATCAATATCCTTGCCCTCGAAGATCTTGCGTAGCTCAGGCCCCGGAAGATAAGTCTTGGTCTCCGGATCCAGAAGCTGTTGGAAGGCCAAGCTTTGGGATCCAGGAATATGGCCCGACGACAGCCCCGGACGTGGCTCCGGATCGGTTCCCGCCCAGCGGCCGTAGGAGCGTGCGTCCAGGATCTCCACTTCCTTTGCGCCCTCCTTCCTATGCTCCTTGGCGATCTCCTTCAGCTCCCGGTAAGGGATCACGAGTTTCGAATCATACGTAGGTACGGGGTAGTTGGTCCTCTCCGGCTGGGAGGGCTCACCAGTCTCCGTCGGGTATCCTTCGCGAACCCACAGCCTGTAGTTGTTGAGTAGATGAACTCGAGGGTGTCCAAAGACTCGCAGGGTCCATCCGACGCGGGGAGCGCTAAAGATCCCCAGCTCTTCGGTGTCGTAGACGACCACCTCGTCGTCGCGGCGAATGCCAAGCTCACTCATTGCTTCGGCAAACGTTTCGGCGGTAGGAAGCATGTGCGGGTAGGGCGATTCATGATCCTTGACTCCATCCAAGTCGAAAAAGCGAGCCTCGGGAATGCGATGCTTGCGGAAGATGTCAATTCCCTTGCGACCCTCAGGGTCGTTCGGCATGAACCAGGCCGCGCATAGCGGTATCACGCGAGGAGAGGTGGAGATCTTCGTGCGCGGGTTCTTCTTGAGGGCGGAATCAAGCTCCTTGGGGGTAATCAAATATGAGTTGAAAGAGAATTGGCGACATTGGGCCGGTTGTCGTGCCTGTTGTGCAATGGACATGGTGGACCGAACTAGGCGAGTCGGTGAAGGGATGGAATTCCGAAGAGTTACAAACGCCATATTGCGAGGCGGGGGCAGATGCAGTAGATATGGGAGAATTTGGTCAAGGATTATTTACATTCCGCTCAGACCGTGCTGTCTGATTAACCCACCTGCAGGTCCGGAAAGGTGAATGAGGGGGAAGAAAGGAAGAGGAATAGTGGGAAGCGCAAGATCAATGGACGATGACGGGAGAGCTGCTATCAGTCCGTGTTTCTCCTCGCAAATGCGGAGGTGGCCATGTGAATTTCGGGAAAGCCTGTCCGCTTATCGCCCGGTCCACTTCCAACCACCTTCCCTTAACCTCCCCTTCGTCCCGACACTAAACGAGAACCCCGTTGCAATCCAATCATCCTCAGCCATGAAGGTCACCATCAAAGAGTGGAACGCCGTTGCTACTTGGCGCTGGGATATGCCCGATGATGAGGTGTGTGGTATTTGTCGGGTTCAATTCGATGGCACATGTCCGACCTGTAAATTCCCAGGTGATGATTGCTCGCTATGTATGTCAACGACAGTCCCTACTTTTTTTTCCCAGCTGCAATGGTTATTAACCGGGTATTTCCACAGTACTGGGAAAGTGTGGCCATTCATTTCATATGGTGCGATTGTGGATCTTGATGTTCTCATCCTGAAGCAGAAACATTAACAAACCCCAGCACTGCCTCATGACCTGGATCCAACAAGAGTCCTCCAAGGGACTCTGTCCCATGTGCAGACAGAGTATGTCACTGATATCCCTGCATTTATCTACGAGTGCTAATTCTGGCTGCAGAATTCGAGTGGAAGCAAAACGACGAGGAGGATGAATAGCAACCTCAAGTACTCTACAACCTAAGCGGGCTGTTGAAGGCGTTGGTGGCTCCTTGCAAATTATGATACCCTGCGACTGTATTTTCTTCTTTCTAGCATAGAACTATTATACTGCTTATATATATTTTCTGCGCATCACTCAACATCCGTGCACATAAACAACCTCTGTTTACCGCCGATCGGGTCACCTGACGCTATCGATAAGGCAGCAGATGATCCGCGCTGAATGCGGCAAGTCAGTAGTTCCCCAGAGATACGGGAAGCTTGCTTGCCTCCCCGTAGCATCTCAGGTACCGGCCCTGCCCTGCCACGCTCACTTCCCATCCTCTCTTTCCCTCTCTCTCCCGATCACTCCATTCTAACCATGTAGCTCCACCCAGACATGTCTCTTCCCAAACACACCTCCCCATCTCCCTTATCCTCCTCGCCCTCCCGCCAATCAGTCCGCCGAACCTCAGGATCTCGCCCCCAGAGCATCATCGACCGGCCCGGCACCGCCCAACAGGTCACCGACATTCCGGAGGAGCATGACTCTCACGAAGCTGCACCTGCACCAGCTTCAGTCCCACAGGTACACGCTCCAACCGAGCACGACAAACCCCACGATACAACACCCACCTTCCAACCCTTCTTCACCCTAATCGAAGACGCCAACTCCTCCGAATACCACCACCCCACAGTCCACTACATCTTCTCCGACGATGACACCGACATCGTGACCGAGGCGGCCCTACGCGCCCTAGAAGCAGAGCCCGATCTTTTCGCAGCCAACGGAAAGGGTAAATCCAAACCCACACAAGACCTCCGCCACGAAGCAGACGGTGGTGCACAGGGCACATACCCCGAAGACGATGAATACGCCCACCAGAGGAAGGAATCCCTCCTCCCGGACCCTATCCCAGGCGTTCGCGATAACTACGTGATCCTCGATATAGACTATGCGTCTCCTGACGGTGCACAAACCGAGACGACAGGCCCGACCAACGACGGCGCGGCTAGCGCCCACGAAGCCCAAGGAACAGGACCTCCGCTTACACAACAGCAACAGCAGAGTCAAAACCAACCATCGGCGCATAAATACACTGTGACCTCTGCACACAGTCTATCGCCAGCATGGCAGGTTCTGAATACGCAACTGGTTTCGGCGCCTACCTTCGAGAATAACAATTCATCCGGGGGACAGCCGCCTAATGGAAGTCTGATGCTCAAGATCAAAGGCACGGCAGGACTGCCTATGAATATGCTGGGGAAGGATAAAGATAGAGAGAGAAGTAGTCAGCGGTTGGAGGATATGATGGATCAGTTCGCGAAACGGTTGTCAGAACTAAGACAAGTAATCGGTGCTGAGGAACAGGCGGAAGATGCGGAAGGAGAAGTAGGGGGCGACATGGCACTGCCTGAGGAAGGGGATGTCGAAGGTGCTCCTGTGGTTAATACTGAAGAGCCTAACGAAGCCCAGACTCATGTTGAGGGCGGTGGGGAGAACGAGGGACCGTCTGCAGAAAGTTGAGTTGGGAAGTGCAAATGTCCGGACTAGTCATCAAACCATGCAGTGTGGCAGTCAAGATATGCACTTCGTTCCTGGAAATGCTCTCTTAGGCACCCACCATGTTACATATCCTATAGTCTTATGTTAAGCGGAAATGTTGACGCATGCAATAGCCACGAAGAGCTAAGATCCATTGTATCAAACGACGAGGTATCTATACCAAAAACAAATGTAACACAAACTCCCAAACACCATACTGCAAAGTTTCAGAAAATTACCATCCTGCATTTGAAAAGCAAGCACCCAGCCAGTGTCCGTCTCCAACCCGCCAGCCAAAATACAATGTCAAACAACCTGTCGTTCCTCAAATCGGCCAAATCCCAGGGTATCGGGTATCCCATAACGCCTGCCACAACCAAGCGAGACATAGCAGTATCCATGCACAATGCAAAACGAAAAAGTAGTCAAGCACGTGACACTAATTGAAGGGCTGGTTTCTAAGCCTTCTAGCGCTGGAAGGAGGAGGAACGTTTTCCGGACCCTCCATCATCCCAGCCATCTTCCTCGTCAGCTTCTTCTGCGAGAGCTTGGTATCAGTCGAGGTGAGATTGGAGCAGCGCCTTTTCGCAGGCGGTTGGTCGGTGTCCTCGGTTTCCGGTGTGGGGTCCATAGTAGTCCGAGGGGTTTCCGCGCCGGCAGTAGAGGACTTGCGGTCTCCAGCGCTAGATGCGCGCGGTTTTACGACGTTTGCATCGACTTCCCTAAGGCCCGTGTTGGAAGGAGTAACCGCGGTTTTGGGTGGTAAAGATCCTACCTCGTCCGAGGTGTCGTTAAAAACGAACCCTTTGGATGGGGGTGTTCCAGGAGAGCTGTCAAGGGTGGGGAGCTGATCTTCGCCGCTGAATGGCAGTGCTGTGAACTGTCTCGACGTTCTCATCCGGGTTTTCAAGCAATCATGGCCTTCTGTCCGGGGTAGGTCAGACGGATAGTCGTAGGCGCGTTTCCTGGGAGTCACGCCAGTGGAGACATAATCCTCGAAGGCTCGGTTCCTGATGTTCTCCCGAAGATCGGTCAACGGCTTCCGGACTTCATCCGACAGTGGCATCGTCGACTCTTGCAGGTTGAGTTGTTGCTGGATCGCGCCCTCTTGTAGCTCGCTCAGACGGCCACCAAGCTCCATGAATTGCGTGTTCACAGAATCATATGACTGGTGGACATTGGATGCCATGTTCTGCAGGCTGGCAATGTGGGCGTCACGGTAAAGGCCATTCTGGGAGCGAGCCTTGGCGACGAAATCGTCCAGTGCTTCCATTTGTTTACTCATGTTGTTCACCTGAGCATCAACAATACGGACCGTTTCTTCGTGAACAGACTCGGTTGCTTTTTGGATAGAAGCATTGCGTTGATCGAAGACCTAAATTTTTTAGTATACGTGGGCACAAGTATCCAGAGAGCGAAACTTACTTCCCAGTCACTTTGCATCCTTGACCTGATGTCGTCTTTCGATGCAGTGACATCCTTTGCAAACTGTTCCGACTTGAACACCCATTCGTCAACGTGGCGGTCATACTGAGCAGTGGCATGCTCCAGGAAGTCGCCAGAAGATGTAAGTTCTGTGCGCATGGTCTCCACCCTACCCTTCAAGCGGCCATACTGCCTCTGGCGGGACTCGTCAATCAATGCCTTCATTTGCGACATCAGAAGGTCACGCTCGGCTTCAGCATTGGCACTCTCTTCCTCAAGGGTCTGTGCCAAGTGGGAAGATGCCTTGCGGTTGGCCTCTACCGCCTTGGTGTTAGCCTCCTGGAGCTCCAATCGCAACTTGTTGATCTCTGCTTTTTGTCCATTGAGATGCGTGACCATATCCTCAAACACAGTCTTCAAATCCTTGCCAAGAGCACTGTAGGACGAATGAAGTTGAGCGTGAAACTCGGAGAACTCGCCAATAACCTCTTTTGATATGCGAGCGGCTGCAGCTGAGAGACCATTCAACCCTTCGCCAACCTTACGCTTGACTTCCTCACGTAGGTCCTTGATCTCTTCGAGGACTTCGTTTATCTCATCATGGGCGCCCGAGGTCTGAGAATTCGCCTCACGTTCCGCCTTTTCAAATAGGCCTGCCGAATGAAGTAATTGCGATTGGTTCGATTCAATGTTGCCGAGTTCACGTGTGACAAATTCGTTGATCTTCTCAGACATAGCTTCCACAAGCTCGGAATGTTGCTCCTGGAACGCCTCCACCTTGGAATCAATCACTGTAGTAACATTGGATACCTCCGCGGTAGACACCTGCCAGGCCCGCTTGTTGGTGGCATCGAGGTCAGTCTTGCGCTGTATCTTGGCATGCAGGCCACTGATGTCTTCCACTGTCGTATCCAAAGTAGACAAAAGACCTGCGCCAATATCACGAAGTTTCGCTTCTGTGTCCTCATGCGCTTTCCGCAGCATTTCCTCTTCCTCAAGCTGAGCCTTAGTATCCTTGAGAACAATTTCGGTCTGCTCAAGTACGTCGTTCGTATTAGCAAGAGCAGCACGTGTTTCTTCATTGTCCTTCTTCAGATCATTGAAATTGCTTGTGAGTGTGAAAAGTTCCTGAACCTTGTGTCGCAAGCTCGATTCCATGGACTCGATCTTTGCACGCTGTTCCTCATTGACGATCCTTCGTGATTCGCTTTCCATGTGCATCTCTTCCCAGGAATCAACGCTCATGTACACACCATTTCGGTGTCGCGTAGCGATAAGCTCTCCTTTCAGTTTTTCAATCTCTGCTGTGAATTCACGAATGAGCGTCTTCTTCGGCATTGTTGAGTTGATCTGCGGCTTGTTGCGGATATTCTTCGCCCTGAACGCATAATCCAAAGTGGAAATCGTTTCCTCCAGGTTACTGCGCGATGGTGAGACCGTAGCAATGATGCATGTCTTTGTTCGGCCTCCGAGAGAGTCTTGCAGCAGGCGGGTAAGCTTGGATTCCCGGTATGGGATATGGGCGCTCTTGTCGACCAAGGCGTTGATCACACGACCCAAAGTGAGCAAACTCTTGTTTATTAGACCAGCTTCGGTCGCACGCTTGTTTTCAGCACCGCTACGCTGGATATTCTCACTACCAGCCAAGTCGACCAAGTTCAGCTTTCCGGGGCTGATATACTCCTCGCCCGACTCTGTCGTTCGTTTCGTAAGGACGGTGATAGTGAAAACAGTGTGACTCCGGGAACTCAGGTCGTTACATTTGGTTGCCGCCACTTGCCGCTTGTGACTGCCCTCCTGGAGCAGCTTTATTCCAGCCGACGCAGAGTCGATGAATGTCTCCTCCATACCCTGTACAAGTGTGCTTCCATGGCCCTTTTTTGACTCGTTCTCATAGATCTTGAGTTTTGGGTTTTCCTCAGAGGAGAGCAGATCGCGAAGCTCTTCATTGTATAACTCGATGAAGGAACACTTCACAGTGCTCTCTGTTTCCTGAAGCTTGTGGAATAATGAGTAGAGCACACGCGGGATGATACCAGCATTGTCTGAGAGTATGCCCAGGGTATCCGTCATGTCGCCTGACATTGTGTAGGTCTTTCCGGTTCCTGTCTGTCCATAGGCGAAGATTGTGCAATTGTATCCAGCAAGCATTTCGTTAACAATGGGTAATACAACGTCTTCATACACAGTGACCTGATCGGCGGCTGCTGAGAAAACCTTGTCAAATGTGTAGGCCTTGTTGGCCAAGGCATTTGGGCCCATAGATAATTCAACGCATTTGCCTTTTACTCCCTCGGGAGTTGATACGACGACTCCGCTCTTCTCCTGGATTTCCCTGTCGTTGCGGCCGCGACATCTTACCACAACGTGAATACTGGTGTCTTCGTTGATTTCACGTTCAAAGTCTCTTTCTTTTCGCTTCGCAATAAGACTGGTGGTGGATGATTCGGTCGGCGATTTCACCACGCGCGAGCTACTAGGGGGCGCTTTCGCAGTAACTGCCGGAGAATTGGCTCTGGTCGAAGAGGGCACCACCGACCCCGCTCGTCGTGTCGATGGGCGTGTCGACGGGCGTGTAGTCGTTGTCGTCGTACGTCTTGTTGGCAGCCCAGAGGCAGGCCGTTGTGGGCCGGCCATAGTGGACTATAGAGTGAGAGTAACAAATCCCGTGCCGGTTAAGTGCAGTGAGTGTCAATGCTGCGCAATCTCAAATTAAATGGGCAACATAAGGCGATAAGGTGGCGGCGAATGTGTGGGATGTCGGATAAGGAGGTCGAGGTTTGGAGTATTTACCGATGTTGATGCGGGATTCTCAAAACGGAAAACGTAAACAAACCCACCACACCGCCCACGTGCCGGCCCCCGTCATTCCCCCCTCTCACATGATCGGTCCTATGCGTTCATCGCCTTCCCCCCACGGCTTCTCTCCTCCTGACTATCGCAACTCTTCCCAGACAGTGTTCAGTGTTCCGAAGCATCAGTTTGTCTTCAGCTTTGAGTGCTGCTCATTTGTAAAAATAAACTACGGGATGGTGCTTTGCCCATCCAGCATCCAGTACTCTTGACATATATATACTACCGACTGCTAATACCCACCGCCCTCTCAGTCGGCCGCCTCAGTATGAGAATCGGCCGTAATCCATCATGAGTTCCTCCAGACCTTCACCGCAGGCTCAGATCTACCCTGGGAAAGGGCTGGGATTCATAAGCATGTTGAGTCATTACACTTAGTTTTGGACATGGCTAATCGGTGTCGCATAGCTCTCGGAGCCTCCCTTCATAATGTCTTAAGCCGCGTCAAGGCCCATCCCCAGATATACCCCGCTATTGATATTGCATACTCCTCTGCAGAGCCCTTGAACAAGCCAGTAACCTTGCAACTTCCATCGAGCGGTCTTCGTCTACGTTTTGATGGACCCGACCAGCGGCTTCGCTTGATCGAGGTCTTGGACTTCTCCAAGATTGCACTTGTTTATAAGAACCAGGAAGTACTGAAAGGTGTGAAACCGGGGGAGCAGTCGGTGACACAGCAAGGCCCCAACTTTCGCCATGTCTACAACCGTCTCTTCGGGCCCTCCTATCCTGGAGAGTATATACCTCCGGATAGCCCTCAGTCGCCGTATGGCACCTACGTGCTATCGTACCCTGGAGTCGCATTCTCCTTCCCACTGCAGAACTCGGCATGGTCCGATCAGTGTGACTTTGTAGCATTGCTTTCCTCCTCAGCAGCCTTGCCAGCAACGTCTATGGCCATTTTTCAGGGCTCATCTTGGCCCGAATCTCGAAACAAACTATTCACACAGCAGCCGCAATTTCCGCGCTCGCCGGCATTGGCAAGTAAGAGCAGAGAATCTGTTCCAGACGAGATTGAGGAGTTTCTCATACTGGGTGGCGGCAAGATTGAAGTAGTGCGAAGATCGAGTCCATCTGCAGTCATCGCGCTGTCAGAAACCACTCCTCAGGATCTAGTTGCGGAGTTTGGGCCGCCTGATGCCATCTACCGTAAACATGATCGGAGAATAGCTATTCATCGAGCCGCCGGCCGTAGCGGTGGCGAGGACGCTCTTCACATGGGTTCTTCTCCAGGCAGAATAGATGTTACTGACATCGATCAATCTTCAAACAACAGTGTGTCCGATGACTCTGATGACGAGCTCTTCCAACCAAACGCAGCGGATCCTTCGTCACTACCGTCAGAATGCTTTTTCAACTACTTCCACCATGGCTTTGATGCGTTCATCTCCTATCCAACTACGCCTGGCCCCGCCTTTCCAGAATCTGACCAGAGAGACCCCACTCCACCGCCGCCTCATTCGCAGTTGGTCGTGACCAAAATTATTTTACATGGAAATGTGCCGGGTTCATATCCTTTCAATCGCCACCGCCGAAGCCGTTGGAGGATTGTTTTCAGTTCGCCTGATGATTTTGTTACTTCCGAGACTCGTTATGAAGAGGTTTCGGAGCGTCTCAGGTCAACCTGGAAAGGATCTTATGCAAGCCCTGCGGAGGAGCGGGCTCTACAACGGCCCATGGTTTTGAACCGAGGGTGGGGCGACAGCCCAGAGAGCAGCGTCGAATTTCTCGGCGGATGGGAAGAGAGCACCGGCAAAGGGCAGAGGACGGGCCACGAGGGGCATGACGGCGGACTAGGCAATACGGAGCTCTTCGGATTCCCTGGTCTGTTGTTCGAGGTGATGAAGAATGGCGCAGTGAGCTGCTTGACTATTTATTGACCTTGGTTTTCCCATTTCTCGGAAGGGCGGAGCGGAGTTTCGGGCTGTGTGTCTTCTGGCAAGCATCAGTATCACGAATATTGCATACATTGATAGAAATATTGTACTAATTTCAAGGCAACGTTGCTTATGAAGTCGCTTTTCGGGTTTACTATATGTGTATCTAATTTTGGCTGTGGTATCGAATAACCGTTCCTCATGCATCATACCATCTGTGATTGGTAGTGTGCGTAACTTACCGTAATACCAATACACGCATTTTACGGCGCATCGGAGATGGGTGGACATTATTTGAATCTCCGCTCCCCAACCAGTCACCTGCCACCCTCTCGCCCAATTCCCCCAACCTCAAACAGTGGGATATGATACAGCGGTAGTATGCCGGACCTGCCACGGACGCTCGCTCGGTCCTGGTCGTCGACGCTCAAGCTCCCGAAATCGACGTTCCCTGCACGCGTGACGCCGGCCGATCGGACAAAATACTTGCAGCGATGCACCGACGACCTCTACGCCTGGCAACAGCGTGAAAGACCAGCCAGCCAGCCGTTCGTCCTGCACGATGGACCACCATACGCAAACGGTGACCTTCACATCGGCCATGCCCTCAACAAAGTACTAAAAGACATCATTTGCCGTGTGCAGCTCGGTCTGGGAAAGCGGATTCGATACGTACCGGGATGGGACTGTCACGGCTTGCCGATAGAGCTGAAGGCTCTAGAAGCGCAAAAGGAACTACAGGGGCAGGAACACAATGGACCCGTTAGCGCAGCGCTGGTACGCAAGGCTGCGCGCAAATTGGCTGATCGGACGGTCAAGGCGCAGATGAAGGGATTCCGGAGCTTCGCGGTCATGGCGGACTGGGAGAACCATTGGAAGACTATGGATAAGGCGTTCGAGAAGAGACAACTTGGTGTTTTTCGGGAAATGGTCGATAAGGGATTGATCTATCGGAGATTCAAGCCGGTTTACTGGTCGCCGTCTACTGGAACGGCGCTGGCGGAGGCCGAGCTGGAATACAAGGAAGATCATGTTTCAACGGCTGCTTTGGTGAAATACCCTCTTGCTAGCATCCCGGAGCATCTGGCACAGGACCCTTTGCTCAAGGATAAGGAAATCAGCGCTGTTATTTGGACTACGACTCCCTGGACACTCCCGGCAAACGCGGCTATCTCGGTTCATCCGTCTTTGGATTACACGATTGTCGAATCGGATACACAGGGCTATCTCCTCATCGCGCAATCTCGGCTGGAATACCTCGAGGGTATTCTGAAGGAGGATTTGTCGGTCATCGTGCCGGCTATTCCTGGCTCGAAGCTTGCTGATCAGACTACGTACCGACCTCTGTTCAAGGGACCCGATGCGGAGCCGCAACCCATCATTGCTGCGGACTTCGTCACCGCCGACTCCGGATCAGGTCTCGTTCATTGCGCCCCAGGCCACGGTATGGAGGACTATGAAGCTTGCTTATCCCGAGGTATCCCCGCTTTCGCCCCCGTGGACGACAACGGCAAGTTCACCGATAAGGCCATGCCCAGCGACCCGACAAGGCTCAGTGGAAAGAGCGTCCTGAGTGATGGAAACGCCGCGGTTCTCGAATACGTCGAATCCCAGGGCCTGCTGATCACAAAGCACCGGTACGAGCACAAGTATCCCTACGACTGGCGGTCCAAGCTTCCCATCATCATCCGCGCCACAGAGCAATGGTTCGCCGACGTAGCCGACATCCGTGGCAGCGCCATGACAGCTCTCGAGGATGTCAACTTCGTACCTACTGCCGGAAGACAGCGACTGGAAAACTTCGTCAAGAACCGCAGCGAATGGTGTATCTCGCGTCAACGCGCCTGGGGTGTCCCTATCCCGGCGCTTTACCACCGCGGTACAGGCGATGCTTTGCTTACCAAGGACAGTGTATCTCACATCATGAATGTCATCGAAGAGCGTGGCATTGACGCATGGTGGACAGACGACGCCAACGACGAGGCGTGGATCCCACCAGCTCTGCGAGACGCCTCTGGCCCTGGCTACAGACGCGGAACCGATACCATGGACGTGTGGTTCGACAGCGGCACCAGCTGGACCGAGATCGACCTTCCTTACCGTGACGGCGGATATCCCGCCGATGTCTACCTGGAGGGCACCGACCAACACAGAGGATGGTTCCAGTCCGGTCTCCTCACCTTCATTGCCCACCAGCTCGCGTCCGGACACACCGCATCCCCTCGCGCGCCCTTCAAGAACCTCGTCACCCATGGCTTTACCCTGGATGAGGAGGGACGCAAGATGAGCAAGTCGATCGGCAATGTGATCCAGCCAGAGTCAATCATGGATGGCACACTCTTGCCACCTCTCAAGCCGAGAAAAGGCAAGGGGAAAAAGCAAGCCGAGAACCAGGCACCGGTCTACGACGCGCTTGGCCCGGATGCTCTGCGAATGTGGGTTGCAAGCAGCGACTACACGCGGGATGTCGTGATTGGCAAGCAAGTCCTTCAGACGGTCAACACCAGTTTGCACAAGTACCGTGTGACATTCAAGCTGCTGCTTGGTGCTTTGTCTGACTTCCGTCTGGAGGATCGTCTTCCTTATGATCAGCTGCAGCAAGTGGATCGCATCGCTCTGAAACATCTGTCTGACACCGTGTTGGCCTGCCAGAAGGCCTGCGAGAACTTTGAGTTTTACAAGGCTGTGAATGCCATTAACCGCTGGGCTAACCTTGAGTTTTCTGCATTCTACATGGAAGCTATCAAGGACCGTCTTTACACCTACGCTGAGAACAGCACCAGCAGAAGGGCTGCCCAGACGACCTTGTTCCACATCTACCACCACCTTCAAGAGGTGCTGGCTCCCATCACTCCGTTGTTGGTCGAGGAGACCTGGGAGCATACGCCCGAGGCCATCAAGACCCACTGCGAGCATCCGCTGAAACGGATTGTTTCCGCGCCCGCCTCTGAATGGCAGAACCAGGCTCTGGAAGCGGACTATCAGGATATTGTGGCCGTCAACTCCGTGGTCAAGGCGATTCAAGAAAAGGCCCGTGGCCAGAAGCAGATGGGCTCTTCCCTGCAATCGTTCGTCCACATCGTTCTTCCCAACGGCGCGACGAGCGAATCGGTCTTCGCGCGCCTCCAGTCCGAGCTGCCTGATGTGTTTGTTGTCTCGTCGGTCAGCCTCGGGGCGCACGAGGAGCCGATCCCGGAGGACATCCGCAATGCGGAGTGGCAGTACAGTGAGGAGTACGAGCTGCCGAGTGGCGGCAGAGGAACGGTACATGTGTATACCCCGCAGGCGAGCAAGTGTCCGCGCTGCTGGCGTTATGTGGTGCCCGAGACAGAGGCGGCGGAAGAGACGGTGTGTGGGCGCTGCGAGGAGGTGGTGCAAGAGTTGGATGCATCGAGCTGAGTGGTCAGTTCCTTGTTAGCATTTGAATCGTACAAGCTAGTGCTGCATGTATATTATAATAGTAACAAATAGCATAGATCTGGGTTAGGTTCCTTGGCACGCCAGCATTAGCGGCATCTGTAATACATGGTAGGATCCCTGCGAAAATCGATGAAGCGACTGTCTGTCTGCTTGGCGGAACGGAACAGGTTGAAGCGTGGAGAAAAGATTAAAGTGCGTGGCGAGCGATGCCGGATCAAGACCCTTTAGATTATATATTGGGCCAACCGAGATTAATCATAACACTGGCCATGCATTGAGATGATCCAACTGTCAAAAACTCCATACTATTGTTGTGCTAGAGCTAGTCCTTATCACATAGCAACACTAGCATCATATATGACCTGTCATTGAGGTAGTGAATATATGAGACATCCACTTGGCGCATCCACGATGCCATCTGCTTGCCTCATTGCCTGGATGGCGCCATGCGATGACCATTCTGGCACACTAAGTATCAGCCGGTCTTTGTCTAGCGAAAATGTAATATCGGCTAAGTGACGCTAGTCTGTCTGCTGTAGAGTTAGTCTATCTGTATGTAGGGTTTTCTTTTCTTGGTGATAAAGCCTTGACTAGCGCCACTCGCGGTGGTTAAATAATCTTCCCAGCCTACACACTTATCAGCCTTGTATCAACGACCTCCTCCTATATCAGAAATGAAACTCGACCACCTCCCCGTGGAGCTAATTCTCCAAATTGTTCCCTTCCTAAAGAAACATGATTATGCGCAACTAGTGCTGGTTTGCAAGTCCTGGTACTCCCTATTCATCCCCCATCTATACCACCATGTTGTGCTTCCCTTGAACCATTACTGTGGTTTCGGATATGGTCACAAGCGCTATAGCAAGGATCTTCCTGTGCGTCGGTTCACCTTGGCTCTGCTTGAGAATCCAACCCTTGCTCCCTTGATCCACTTTTTGCAGCTTTATCCTAGTGATTGTGAGGGGAAATGGCAGAATCGGCCTCCGCTAAAGCCGGTGGCTGAAGAAAAATACCTCCCTTTCATGCTGCCCTATGGCGATGCTAAGCGCAAACATCGTCGCAAGTTCCATGCATGGCGCCGAGATCTTAGACACAGATCCGAGCGACAGGACTGGTATCGGAAATACCGATACGAAGATGCCTGGCTAGCCTTGCTCATGGTACAAGTCAAGAACCTCGAGACGTTCGCCATCCAATTACCCGAAGAGTGGGACCACATTGTTGACGAAGGAGAACCCCTACTCAAAAACTCTGTCCACTTTGAACGTGTCATTCAATGGGCTAGTAACCCGAAGCTGGGCATTCTCACGTACCTAAAGCACATTTCGTTGAGGGATGGCCCAGATTTCTGGGAATATCGGACTTCCGTAGGCGCAGTTCCCATGAACCGGCTGCTTCCTTATCTCCGGATTCCGTCACTGCGAAAGCTTTATGTGCATAATGTGTGTGATCGATCCCGATTCCACATGCCTAAAAGTTTGGTTCTTCCACTGACCCATCTGGATCTTATGGCAAATGATGATGACCTGCCTAATCTCCCCTGCCTGCTGGAAAGGTGTCCAAACCTGCAGTCATTCACCCTTGAAGTGGGTGATGGGATGGCGAATCATACTCACCAATACCTGAATCACTCGCGCCTATACCAGCCCTTGCGACGATCTCAATCGTCGTTGCGTTACCTGAACCTAATTTTCCTGAGCGACCGGACCTGGCAGGATGCCGAAATCCCAAGCCCTATCTTCTTCGGGAGCCTGACTGAGTTTCGTAATCTCCAGACCATCCATATGCGGTGGAGTAGCTTGTTGCCGTTTCTCGGGAGCGGTTCCTACGATCCCGAGAAATCTCTTCGGGAGCTGCTTCCTTGCTCTCTGCAATATCTCTTTATTCACGATTGCTTGATCCAATCCTCGTTGGCCTTGTGCAGGGAACTCGAAACCCTGGAGATACACTATTTCGAGGCCGTCCCTTCGCTCAAGGCGCTATATCTTGAGTATGCTGTTAGAGAGCAAGCACCGGGACAGGGGTGTATGAAGTGTGTTAGCGGTCATTGGTCCAACTATCGAATGATGGAAACAGACCCCGTCATCGATCGCCGTCTACTGGACTTGCAAGGGAAATTCCGTACGTTGGGCGTGGACTTCCGGATTATCAAACCAGGAGTCACGGCGAAACCTTTCCCTCTAGACGGTGCGATCAGGACGAAGTGGCCTTGGGAGACTTTTGATGGAGTTTTGATGTAGACATTTTGTTTTTTACCCTTCCGGAGATGTGGTATTTAGATGAAGCAAGGTATGGGTAAGCTGCGTCAGACATAACGATTAGTTTGTGAAGAAGAACATGCGTGATGCAATACCGGGGCACGAGTACCAGCAGTATTGGAATAAATATCATCGCTCCTCCATGTGGTCATAACAATCCATGTTCAAATTGAAAGATGTGTATGGGTGTTGATGAACCGGACAATCGAAAGGGCATATCAGATGGTAGCAGTGATCTGAAAGCTTTCAGGAAGCCGTGCTAATTGTAAAGGGAATTTATCGGAGGAAAAAGTGATGTTGGGAAGAGGATGTGGCAGTAACGGGGATCGTGTGAAAGCTGTGGGATTGGAGTAGGAAGGCATGATACGCGCTAAGATCTACTTTGCTGGACATTATGCATATCACGGGATCGCATCTATTTGAGGGTGTAAATTGGGACCAGTCAGTATAGAGTACTGGGTAGTCTAGACACGTAAGTCCAGGTTGCCTGATGGAAGATTGGGTGAAGTTTCTTAGGGATCAAGGAATAACCATGTTTAACTAGGGAATATACATGAGTAGCTACGTAGTGGAGTAGTAGTCCTCTTTTTCCAACCTTCTTTCTTTCAGTTGTTAGTTGCCTAATTTGTAATAACAATAGTATTCTACTATTATTGAATAATAGTTGGGTTATATTCCAGTAATCTAGACACATCATTATCACTGAATCGACTGCAAAGCAGGTGGATGAAACCGGTGCCTTGTAGCTGAGTCATGACCGATCTGGGGATGGCGTCATTCCGCGGGGAGCGCAACGTCTCGGTGGAGCTCCAACCTTCCCATCTTCACCAAAAAGGCGACGCATTCGTATCATGCAACAACTTCTGACCAGCCAGCTTTTCAAGTTCCAGACAAACATGGCCACGGCACCGATTCCCTCCCGGTTACACGGTTCCCCCTCAAGCCCGCGGTCGCATCCGCCGTGATTGGTTCTCCGCTGCTCTCCAAGCTCAATGACGACAACATCGAGGTCAGCATGACGCTGGTCGCTGGGGAACGGTGATTCCCAGTCGATGCTCCTCTTTGATTCACTGGATCATGGCCAGCCTGCATCTCGGCTCTCCCGGTTCCCGTTAAATACCCAGTCGATCCCCCTCATATACGCTGATTTTCCCCGCAATATCCTTTTGCGTCGGACTGTCTCTACACCATCTTCAGTGTCGATAGTTCTGTCGAAATCAAGCAACATGATCGAGTCCTTCATCAAGGCGACTCCAACTCTCCCTTGGCCTGAGCCATCGCCCACCTCGTCGGTGGCGCCCATTCCCACTGTCGTTCCCGGCAGTGATCCCATCTTCCAGGTGCTCCATGACACCGGGAAACGGACACTATGGTAAGACTGTTGCTGACGGGAATACGGAAATGTGACGAGTATAGCTAATGTCGAGTTACACAGGGTGGTTACTGTGCTCATGGGTATCTCCTCTCTCGTGTTCTACGTTCTAGGTGCTCGGGTCCCTATCGTAAGTTCTCAGCAGCTACCACTGTGAATCTTGGGAACGGTAACTAACTATACTCTGACTAGACTAAACGCGTGTTCCACGTTCTCGTTGCTCTCGCCAGCACCATCTCCTTTATCATCTACCTCGCTCTGGCGACAGGACAAGGCATGGACTGGAAGCTCGACATCATCAAGGAGCACAACAAGCATGTCCCCAACACCACGCAGGAATACTACCGTCAAATTCTCTGGCTCCGCTATGTCCTTTGGTTCTTGACGGAGCCTTTGGGTCTCATCAGCTTGTCGCTGCTCTCCGGTCTGCCTGGCGCCCACCTGCTCATCGCCATTGCGGCCGACTTTATCATGCTGGGCTCGGGCATTCTGGGCACCTATGCCGGCCATTCCTCGCGCAGATGGGTCTGGTTCACTATTAGCGCAATCGGATATCTTACAACAGTCTACCATATCAGTGTCCATGGAAGCCGGGCAGCCAGCAACAAGGATGTCCAGACCAAGCGGTTCTTCGGAACATTGTCGGGCGTCATGTTGTTTGTCAAGCTCTTGTATCCAGTGTATGTTCCTTTGGCCCCAGAGGATCTTTTGAACAATGTACTAACATGGGATAGGGCCCTCGCTGCTGGAGCTTTGGCTCTGAAAATCAACGTTGATGTCGAGACCATCCTCTTTGCCATCTACGATATCTTCTCTCAGGGTATCCTTGGATACTGGCTGCTCATTGCGCATGACGGCGCTCCTGGAATGTATGTACCAATGCACTCATTGGTCTGGAAACTTAGCATCAAACTAACTATTACATCAGTACCCTCAACGTCGACGGCTTCTGGTCCCACGGCCTGGGTAACGAGGGCGCCATTCGCATTAGCGAAGAGGACGGAGCATAAACAAGCCACCCCTGTTATCAGGTGCCTCCAGATTACATGAGTGGCGCGTCTTCGGTTATACATTGGTTTGGTCCACCAACCAATGTGCCAGTCGCTACAGTACTTACTCATTTACCTTCCTTTCATCATCTCACTACACTACTTACACTCTTTAATGATCACGAAATGACATGACATGACACTTCCAGCATCATATGCAACCAATATGACACTAATATGCCCGAATACCACGAAGTGGAAAGGTCTCGAATATGCGTGGTGGCATTTATTTACCTGAAGGATAATAATCGACCCGACTTCTGTCTGCAGGAACACTGTCTTTTGATTGATTGCACATTGTGTATAGTTGTTATTCTGATTTTCAGTCAGGACAAAATTGGGCGTTTGGAATTTATCTGCCTGTCTACCACACGTGTGTCTCTGTACGGTGTAGTTGGTTTACTTCAAGTTCTAGTTTAGTTCAGGACCCATCTCCACAAGATCAGAATGTGACTTCTCGTGATGAAAGTAAATGAAGTTGACAAACAGTAATTACTTTAAGAAGAACCTTCTACATCCTAGTTAGTGTGGTCTCTCTGTGCTACCCTCACATCCGTCATCTGATCAGTAAGACGGCGAAATTATTTTTACTTGGGAATTCCGGTCATCGTTTAATTAGACATGTTATCTTGCAGAACAAAACCAGTTGTTTTCTGGGAAAGACACTTACACTGAAGCCTTGAATCAACAATATCGCCCGTTTTCCCCAATTTTATCGGATGTTGCTGTTGAAAATACCATCGAGTCAATTTCTGACTTGGCTTCATAATGAACTAGAGCTCGCTTGCAAATCCGCCCGGTTTGTCTAACGACCCGTCTTTCTCTTCCAATATCAATATCGCAAGCAGCCGCGATATAGTTATGAGCTCGTGGTAAGCCACTTAGTCACCTGATACTTTGATATAGCTATAACATCCTATATCTGGGTATACGTATCATGCTTTGCTAGTCTCTCAATCGAAAAGTGCTTGGAACTCTCGTGGTTGATACACATAGCTTCACTTATACGGATACTAGACGAGACTTTTCGTCCTTTATGGAAGGGAACTTCGTCCCCAGATCGACAAAACGTTAGATGAGTAACAAAAATAAGGAGATGGAGACTACTATCTACTATCAGCTCAAATGTCAAGCTTATGGGTCCAAGATCCTATCTCTCCGAAGGCACTTGAACGATTGGGCACACTGATTATCTCTGTTTATCTGTCCTAATCTGGCTTCCAAACCGCATATGTGTTATGTAACGCATGATGGGCTACAGCTCCGCTGAAGGTGTCGTGGCCTGGTTAGGTCAAATGGACCAGGTAGCCTCTTGTCAATGATTGCATGCCATACATCAGCCCATGCGTCGAAGTATCTGTAGAGGCCTGGCGGCTGCTATTAAACGTTATGAGAGTGCATGAAAGAAGTTCGTGCCAGTCGTCACGATTCCTGTTTGAAGAGTTTTGATGTTGTACCATGAAATTCCCCACCAACTGGTTTGATAATTGTTCTAGCCATTTGTTTGACGATGATAAGCTGTTGACTAACGTCATGATAGATTGTTCTTCCCTCTTACGAGCAATGCTCCCTCGAGTATGTCACCTCAACCGATCTGTTCGGTCTGATCTGTTACGAAACTTCGCTGCTTCGATAGGTCCCACACCTCCTTCCTCTTTTCCCCCGGCATCTGAGGTTGTACTCTTGGGTTCTGTGGTGGTTCCATCGCTGCCCTCATCGACCAGTCGATCCAATGAGTGAGTTACGTATCTTGGTCCACAATGCTAGTTGTAACATCTCTTACCTGCTTGCCCTTTTTCTTGTATTGCCGCCCCTATACAAGTATTGCCATCCTCTCTTAGTTGAGAAGTTGAGAAATAGATTTCCTGTCTCCGGCAGCATCTCAACTTATCGAAAGGAATTAGCTGCTCGTTCCCTAAGACTACTTCTGACCGGCTCGGTATTGCACGGAGTCTTGCGTTGCCCGCGTCGTCCTGTATTGCTTAGCGGCTATCAGCTGCTTGTAGGGTTACGTATCATGAACGTGGACATACGATCGGATAAAGGCTCACTCAATACCTACCCACAATGACACGTCACAAACAATGATTCTAGACCTAGCATTTACCAAGCGCATCATGAGAAGCCGAGCACATTTGCTCTACAACTTGGACGGATGTTGTTCCTAAAGGTAAATTATCTGTGTTATGTGCGTTGAATTATCGACTATCTACTTGTGGCCCGTTTCAACTACTTTTTGCTACACAGTAAACCCAGTCGAGGTAATTATTGCATTAGCTATTACTAGGAATGTCAAAAGGTAGACTCAGTAATGTAGGTGATGATGGAAGTCACTAGGCCGACCCGCAGCCATTTTGCAACAACCTTGTCCCACTACCTAGATCCGCCTTTAAGCCTTAACCGCCATTTCAGTCCGACAGAAAGCATCGCTAGATTAAGCCAGTTCTCTCTACCTCGGTCACCACCGACTCTCGGTTTCAACGGTCTCCTGAGGTTCAATCGTCTCTTCTCCATCCGCTTCAGTAACCGAAGATGCGTGCCCGGACTCTTCATGACCCCAATCTTCCGCATCTGAGGACTCGAGTCTGATCTCATGCACCAAAGGTTCCGCATCTGGATTTCCAACACTGATCTCATGAACGGATGATGGTTCATTGGACGCTTCATGACCCCAATCTTCCGCACCTGGAGATTCGTCCCTGATCTCATGAACTGATGGCGAAACATACACGGCCCCAGCATTCTCAGACGATGCTTCCTTGACATCTGTACTACAACCGGCAGATTCCGACGTACCAGTTGGTGTTCGGTATTTCCACCAAGAAGTCAGGGACTTCCACGCAGTCTCCATCAGAGTAGCCTTGTCAGAAACAGTCTCCTCAGAAACAGTCTCCTCAGAAACAGTCTCCCGAGCATAGTTGATTTCCTCCTCTTCCACAGGTCTGACCCCCTGAAAGAGCTCCTCTTCTGTCGGACCTACAGTATATCAGTATATGGGGCAAAAGCTAACCGGGAATTTAGAACTTACACGTGCAGCTAATGATACTCCTTTCACTCGAGTACCATTGAGCGAAAGCGCAAGGGTAGGGCACATCATTATTTATCTTGTCGCCCAAATGGTTCCGCTGCGGGCCCTGAGGCATGCTCTTCGCGTCAGAGCCCACCCGCGCTGGCAGAACGTTTATCATCACCTCCGTCATCCGGCTCGTTCCGACGTTGCCGCGGTTGTTGTCGATCGTGAAACCCATCTCAGCGAAAGTGTTTGCGGAAGTGACAACCCAGTCGTAGATGATTACCTTTGACTCCTTTCCTTGCATCGAGTCGGTGGTAGCTATCTTCGGGAGCTCTGTCTTCAAAAGACCGCCCCGCTTCGATAGTGCAAAGAGAGTCTGACGGTACCTAACGACTTGGGCCATGTAAGGTGTGACGATAGTCACATCTTTTCCATTGTACCCACCGTTTCGGTAATTCTCCAGGACGAGCTTTAACACCCAGAGTCGATTGCCATCATTATAGCGACTGTGCGTTCCAGCCTCAACTTCACACGAAGCGTCATCTAGACTGACAATGACGTTGCCTAAGTCGATATTCGCATTTTCCACGCCGAGAACGTGTCTCATGGAGGTCAAAAAATTGCCATTTACGGTGATCTCGGTAGTTGAGGGATGGTCCTTCATCTCTCCGTTGTAAGTCCGGTGGTTCAGCCATCTCGAAAAACAAGGGCGAAATCGGAATTGTTCAGTCAATTTCTGTACAGGGTGATGCATGGCTATTAACCTCGCAGGAAAGGAAACGGCGAGCTGCTGGGCGAACTCGTTATACCGCTCTTTAGATTGCAACGATAGGACCATAGGCCGTAGTTGCCGCTCATCGCCACTGGTAATGAGGCCCTTGATGCTCGGTCCCGCCTTTAGCTTGGTAATTGGGATCCAACCATTTGACTCTAGTTCTTTTGTGTCTTCGTCCCGAATGACAAAGATCCCATTTGCATTTTGGCCGAAGTTTGAGGCAATGATTGGGTCCCCCATATTGTTGTTCGTGGAGACGATAACAGAAGCCTCTCTGATAACCTGCCGAGATACCTTTTTGAAAGCCAAAAGGGCCTTCCGCTTGACAACGTCGTCAAGTTGTCGAAATGTCTGCGTTTGGATCATCTCAGCGTAATGCCGAAGGTATTCGAGCATATCCGCTTCTTCGCCTTCAGGTTCGACATCACCGTCTTCAATTGAAGAGAATAAATCACCTTTGGACTTCAGCACTTGGTCATCGGACGGGAAAGTGTCGATTAGTTGTCGTCCTTCGGTATATGCTAACCGGAAAACATGTGCTTCCAAGGACTTCGCTGGGAGGCCGTAGTATCTCTTATCGCTGTCCTCCCTGATCACATCAAGAGTCTCCGTCATGCGAATCTGGCTTTCCAGAGGAATGAAAACAGGAGTGAAGTCCTCCTCTGCATCAGTCTGAACCTGGTGGCTTGCGGTAAACTCCTCTGCATCTTCTTCCACGGCATTCTCATCACTGTCCTTGGTTGTACGGGGTCTTCCATGCGTTCTGAACGCTCTCGATTCAGAGATGGGGCGGTAGACCCTGAGAGGACAAAGATTTGTACCAGTAATTTCTGCCCATTTATCCATAGAATCGCAAATGGCGTCTGCAGCATAGTGACTTGGAGCCGTAAATATGACATGGATCCCCAGGGACTTTAAAATTGACGTTATAGCAACTAAAACGAAGGTTTTTCCAGTGCCGGGATATCCTTGGACTAAAAGAATACCGTTAGGAAGCGCCGTGATCGACCTTATGCAGGCGATCTGACTTGCTGACCATTCGATGCCTGACTGCAGAACTGTCTCTATCGCACCCTGCACAATTTCAGACGGCAGATCCAAGCTGGAAAACGGATTTATCAGGCGTCTGGCGCCAGCTTCTCTATTAAGAGAGACATAAGAGAATGCTTCGAGATGAGAATCTGAATCCGACGTGCATAAGCGATTAATTCCATCGAGTTGCCTCTGTGCGCCCGACTGAGGGACAGAGATCTTCAACTTGGCCGGATAAAAGCGAGGCCGCTGTCCAACGTCTACAGCAAATGAAGAATAGAATGATGTGTTGGCTCCAGGGATCAAGAACAGCACGCCATCTTCGTAAGGCAAGCCGAAGATGTTGTGGATCATCACTCCAATGCATTTGACGTCCCCGACCCTCATCATGTTCGGAGGGCGGAATTTGATTTGGACGGCAGTATTCTCACGGGGCGTCCAGTGTTCGATCCCGAGGTTCTCTGGTATATTGAGCCGCACCAGAGCCAAGACTGTAGAGGGCTTAACAACCAAAAACGAGACACTGTGTTGCTTATCCGAAACATTCTCCGCAAGTTCGGACTCCCGTTTCCATTCGAGAAATGAGCCATACGCCATGATAATCTGGTTCTCCTCACGGGTCGCGAAAGAAGTTTGAGAGGGGAATGGCACGAGACCATTGCTTTCGCTTGCGACGATCTGTCGTTTTACGAGTTGTCCCCACTGAGTGATAGGGTTTCCACGTACGTCCCTATAGGGGGCCAGAATTGGCTGGGTCACCTCAAAGAAATCACTAAACTGGCGAAAGAAACGTTCCTGCTCTTCAGTTTTGCGCTTTGTGCGGGCGTTCTGTACCTCGTACTCGATATATCTCGCATTCAGGCGGAAGATGGCACGCTTCGGGGAAGTATTATTGTTGAAATTGGAAGCTAGATGTCTAGCATACCAGAGCAGTTCTCTGTCTTCCGCGTCAAGGAATCCAGCATCGAAGTCAAGGCCGATACCGATACCACCGTTGGTCACGATCCGCACAACGATATAACTGTCCTGCAAAGGAACGTCGTCTTTTCGTTCATTCTGTTCTTGGCGGCGGTTTCTCCTGAACTCCTTTCGAGACCTGTTATCCATCTGATAATTTGTGACATGAGCGTGAGCGTGGAACTCAAGAAGAGCTTTGTGGACGATTTCCGAATCACGCTGAACGGCGAACTCAAGGACGAGCTTGCGAGCAAGATTCGCACCACAAATTTTGGACCTCATGTTGACGCCTGTCTCTTTGTGGATCCAGGAATGCGGGAGATACTTTGGGGTATGGCGCCCATTCGAGTCTACCACATGCAGAAGAAAATGAGCGTTTTTCCATTGACAGCCGTTGAACTCTTTCGCAGCGTCCTAATCCTTCGGCTGAACCAGAATGAGCTTCTGGGGGTCTTCTTGTTTCTTGGCTGCCGCAGTGCCAGAAGGTGCCTGGACAATCGTTAGTTTGGTATTTAGTTATTTCGGGTGCTACTACTACTCACCACATCGCGCTGGTAGACGAACTGGCTGAACTCGTCGTCGCCCGGTTCGTACACCTCATTGAAAGCAGCTAGCTGCAGCATAGGCCTCTGATCTGCGGTATCTTCGACCTCATTGAAGTCAACTGCATACTGTGCAGTCGAGACGTTGTCGGAAGTACCCACATCATCCGCTTCCAAGTCAGAGCTGTTACTGGAGACAGGCACGTCCCATTCAGACATTATGACTGCCTAGAATGCGGTTAGCTTCTGATTCTAATGCAATTCAAAGTAACCAGAGAAAGTAGAAAGATTGTGGCACAGAGTTTAGAGCTCAACTGAAACTGCCTGAAGCCGACCGCTGAAAGTAAAGGAAATTTTTATACTTTACCTCGAATGATGCTCTTAACAAAGTGATAGAAGAGAAGCTATCAAGACGAGAGCTGCCACTTGAGCAGGATGAAGGTTGTGACGAGATACGACAAAAATTGGTTGGGAGGTAAGGAGGGGCGACACGGTGATGAGGTAGGAGTTGAAGGATATGGAAAAGAAGGTAAATGGGTACGGTTTAGAAATCGAGGTGATGAGAAGGCCTAGTAAATTTAGAGTGATCCGACCTTATCGAGGATCTGTTTACCAGGCTGGAAGAAGGAAGCGCGTCATGGGATGTTAGGGGAGAAGAAGGTTGAGAGATGAAGAAGTGAGAAACAGATTTGGAGGAGGGGGGGGGGAGCTGATATAAATGAAAACTCAGGTAAACAAATTCAATACGGGGCAGCCCCTACTTCCTATAATTCACGAGGTGTTACTCCCAGTCACCGGGGCCACTGAGTGAAATCTCTGCACGAGGCTCAGTGAATTGAGCAACTCCAAGGTTCAGATGAGCATGAATGCAGATAGCTTCCCTTATTTTTTTTATCTGGCTGTTAGATGGATATCTTCACTGGGTACAATTAACAAATCTCTAACGACTGGTACAACAGTTTAAGAGAATATTGATTCGAAAACGTAGGCACGTCCTGGTTTACCAGTACAGGGGAGGTGTGTGCTTCACTCTATGTAGATAGGAATCCCTGAGTAGTATCGGGATTTCCCTGAGCTGTAAGTAGTACTTGATCCCCCAAAATTCATCCATAAAGGAATATTCCATTGTATACTGCGGAATTTCTCAGACCACAACTGCTGTAGCTTTTTATAGCTTCAGTTTGGTGGGTTGACCTTCCGCTACAAGAATTATTCTGGACTGGCAGGATGATGCTTATATGGATGCCGAGGTATATGTTGGCCAGAACCTAGACTAATCATCCCTTGACAGCGTGCTCAACTCTGGTATTATCATCATTATAATTACTTGATTGTCCCAACTTTCAATGGCTTTCATTAGCCAATTTGCCTATATGTAGTTGATTTCAATTAGTGGATTAATATCGCTTATAGAACCAGCGGGTTGTCGTTCAGAGTCATCTGCTTTTCCGCATCTAGCTCTGACTTCCGTCTGATATATTACGTCCGGGTTAGCGTCAGGAGTAATGAAGCGATATATCTGCTTTCAAATTATCGTGTGAGTCCGAAGTTCGAGACTCGGCTACACACTGCAGTATTCGAGAAAAGGGTAATAGTCACAAACATCCATTTACAGGAAGAGCTAGACGCATCTTTGATCGCTTGTCCCGGTCGACAAGAAAGGGGAGCAGTCGCAAGCATCAAAGCCTTTCAAAGAGCGATCAAGATGTCAACAACATATTATTATGGCATAACTCCAGTCATCAAAATTTGTGATGTTGCTGGCTAATTTCCTATCGTAGTTATGGGAGATCCCAATATCTTGTGCGGATCTTTCTACTTTTTATATATGCTACACGTACCACTACAGTTGGGAAGGCCATCTCGTAAGGAATGACTAGCTGATATTTATTGTCCTATCTTGAAAGCAAGAAGAATAAAGAAAGAAAGACAGCAAGAAATGGAGAAGCAAAACTAATCTAAGTTTTCAGCGTAACGATGGAAATATCACATCAAGTCTTGGCCAATTCTTGTAAGCCAGAAACAATCCACTTGCGGTTTTCGTTCATCATCCACTTGCAGAGCGTCTCTAAACCATGTCGTGCCGCATATAAGTCTTCCATTCCACAGAGGTGCCACTTTTTAATAAGAAAGTGCTCGTAAGTAACGTTCGGATCTCCTGGGCGGCTGCTCGTCCAGTGTCCGAAAACGTTCACATCGCTGCGATTGATCGTAGCCGTAAGTACTCGTACCTTCCCGTCGAACTTGTCGGCTTCGTCGTTTTTTCCGCAGGCCTTTTGGTAGAGATTTCGCAGAGCTCTGAGCATTAAGGCGGCCATGTGGAGGTTCAGGCGAGGGCCTTGCTCTGCGTCGATTCTCATCTCGATGGAAAAGAAGGGAAGAGCAAAATTTGCATCCTCGGCTATTGGGAACGCGAACTTGAGACTGTCTGGCAAGATGTTGAAAGCAGGTCTATAATTTCCACGTATCAAATTCCACTTATAGCCAATGATGATGTCCGGGTCTGGTATACTGAGAGTTCGTAGCATTGTCTGTCGCGTTTCAAGAGGCTCGGTTTTGAAATGCATCGATGCGTGATAGTTCAACTCCGACATATGAATGAGCCATTCAGTGACAAAGAATGGCATAGATAAGCTGAAAGCAGCCAGACCGACAGCACGATCCCTATTCAAGTTTGCATGTTCAAGAGAATATTTGACTTCTGTAGGTGCTGTCAACGTAGAGGGTAACTCGTAGTCTGGTTTGCGTTCCGCGTATGACGGAGGAATTTCCTGCTCGAGGCTAATATTACGGCGTAAGAGGGCTTCTCTGTATGCAACTCCATCCGCATAAGTGAGGTTCCTCTTTTTGCTGGCGACTGGGGAAGTCATTTGGAGATCCATATTCGTTAATGGAAATGAAGGAGAAGACGAAGGGGTTGTTATGTCAATTTCAGGCCAGTGAGCGGGATGGATATTATTGATATAGTTTAAGATGCGTTGTTTGTGATAACTCTCTGGAATATGACTAGAATCCAGCTGGTGGAGAGGGGGCGTGGGTCTTAAAGCATGCATGTTAGCTATCCAAGGACTAAATAGAGAAGGAGCAGGCACAAAAGTGGAAAGTGTCATGAGAACGGCGAGTGTTTGCGGTACCTTTCGCCACTTGGAGAAGCCATCGCTATTATAATAAATAGCAAATTGTGGCACTAGCAATTATGTAGTCCCAAGTTGAGATCTGTTCGAGGGACACCGTAGGTCAACAACTGAGGTCAGGTTGTACGAGTGTTGGGCAATGGGGGAGATGATAGAATGGTTCGGTGCAGAAGAGTGAGTTTGTTTGCGAGGCAAGAGACAATCAGAGCTTGAAGACCGCGAACTTATCGAGCGGCTTTACAGAGATTGTTGGATAATCATGCACCTCACAAAGAAGATGGATGAAGTTTAGCGGAATGAAGTTTCTAGCCACAGCTCTTGTGAGAAAATGCGAAGTGTATGAGGTAAGTATGAGTGTGGTGTCATCTGATTACTCCATTAGTACGTGATACAATGATACAGCCCACCTTCCTTTCTCTTTCAGGCAACCATACAGTAGTATTAAAGGGTTGTTCGGCCTCCCAGAATGACTACTAGTTTTGTCATACTATCGCATGATGATTATATCCTTATCCCTACATGAGAAGTTTATTTAATAGACCGACCCAAAGATACTAAATCATACTGTTAGTAACTTAGTATAGGACATTAGTATATACATCACTACTAGTTCCGCCTCCGTCTGTTAAGATTCCAGCAGAAACTGCTGTGACTTGTTTTTGTGTAGTTATTTGTCCATAGCCAGCAAGAAGTTTCAGCAAAAACAAAATAAGACGGATGTCTGCACCGGATGGGGATTGAACCCACGACCTTCGCATACCACCAATACGAGTGCGACGCTCTACCACTGAGCCACCGGTGCTGAATTAGTAAGCATGGTGGCGAATTGATTTTCATCAGCCTCTCCCTTACTTATCCACCATCCATCCAGTTGTTGGCAGTAGGAAATGCGTGGTGTTATCGCTATTTGTGACAGAAAGATGAGAATCAGCCCACTTTCTTAGATATATACATCTAAGGTGGGAATACTCTAGGTAGTACGCAACGCACCCCGTGGGTCATGATCCCACATGGCGAGTTGTCAATCTGCCGGGGGATAGAACCTTCCTCGGAGAGTAGTTAGTGCTATCACAAGTCTTGAACTTCAACGGTTTCACGAACGGTTCTCAGAAATACAAAAGTGCCACATCTGACCAGCTATCATGCATGATTTACAAATCCTTTACAGAGAGGCAGCAGCTTCCCTCAACTTGAGCTGCTGCTCCAGTACTGCCTCGACCATCTCATCCTGTCCCCTCCACTGCATACCTAATATCCTCTCCGCAGCTGTTGTATCAACCGTCCACCCTCCTTCGATCGGACCCTTCAATTGACATCTGACAGAAGGGAACTTCCGTCTCACCAGGTCCCCTACCCGTTCCCATGATCCAGCCGGTGCCGACAATATGAATTCCGTCCCAGAGACAATATCCGTCTGCAGCGCCCGCAAGTGTGCCTCCGCCACGTCCCGCACATCCACCCACGCGTTCGGTATCGTTGGCTTTCCAGAGTGTAGGCTATCCCAAAACATCGCGTTTATTCCATCCATCTTCTCGGGTGCTTCTTGAATTAGACTCTCGCCGAGGACGAAACTGGGGTGGAAGGTGACAAGGGTAAAGTGCGGGTTCTGACTGGCCAGGAAGTCCCGTGTGGCTTGATGGGCGGATATCTTTGAGATGCTATATTTGAAACCATGCCCGAAGGGGCCTTCGAGCAAGTCTGGGGTTAGGTCTATGGGGATGACCTCATTCGTGTTGTCTATAGTATTTGTTAATCAGTATTTCTTTGGATCACTGTAAGGATGCGACGAGATATTCACCTCTGACAAGCACGTCCTTCTCGCAAAGAGACATAGGAGGTGTTAAAGCTAGTACTGATGATACAATAATCACTTTTTTGATCCGAGGGAACTCTAGCGCGGAAAAGAGGACGGATTCGGTGCCTTTGACAGCCGGATCGATATACCCTGTTTGCAGGTCGGAACCGGCACCTGGCATTGGTGAGGCCAGGTGAATAAGGTGATCCACGCCGTCAAGAGCAGGTTTGAATGCATCTCGGACCGTGATATCAGGAATGATTATAGTCTCGATTTGGTTGTTGAAATCCGGGTAACGGGCCCGTAGAACGGCTTCCTGCTCGGGTCTGCGGATGCTTAGTCGCACTCGGTATCCCGCCTGCAGGGATACGAGGGCGACTTGGGAGCCGATGAACCCCGTCGCGCCGGTGATTAACACAAGGGGAGGAGGGGAGGGAAGCGACATGTTGCGTGGGTTTTCTCGGACACTTGATGGATGTTGTTCTAGGGAGACCGACCCTTTTCATAACACCTTCGAGCTACGAGGGGAAGAAGAAGCAATCCTACCCAGATAGATGTACGGCAAATATTCGGATCATTGGTGTCATCAGCACCATCTACTAAACTAACTAACAACTAGTATCATGTCCTAACGTTCCTCGCTCGGCTTAGATCACTAATCTTCATACAAAGTTAAAGTGGATCCCGATCGATTAGTGGTCGTCGATCCAGTCGACCCAAATATCTGTCCAATGGTAGGACACCCGGTGATCGGCTTTTACTTTCCATGCCGCTTATGAATCAATCAGTCTCCAACGTCCTATTGACACTAATCTGATCAGCTTCCCGGTCGCTTTATAGCTACTCGTGGCCAAACGCGCGGTGCTGCGGAGCATATTAGTATAGATCGAAAGGAATAGGGCCTGATGGGCTCCAGCAAGGTGGTTTGGGGCATCTGGATTCCTCAACTACTTAGCCACTATCATTTCTATCTATCCGGCATCCCACTTCCTCCCATCCAGCCTCGGCCTCGGACTGGATCACGCATCAAGAGAACTACTTACGTATCTACCTGAAACACGCAAGAGAGCGCAATTCTCCGGCCCCCGGAGAAGCCACCAACTTTGATTATCTCAACAACCCATAGGACCCAGCAGATTAACCTCGAGATGAGGCAGGTGTTGTGGATCGGGTTCAACTACTACTAATCAAGAAGTGACAGAAGTCGCGGAAACTTTACTTTGATAATCAATCTTCCTGTCATGCTAGCCGATTCAATGGGTACAGATTGAGATAGTATACCAGTAGATGATCTATAGACGGCGGTTATTGATTTAAAAAACCACGGCGTCAATATGATATACAGGTATGCTCCATGAACTTCAGAAAGTGTTGCTAATGTGAGCCGAATACAGTAAAATCTTCGAGTTAGATTACATCTCTAAAATACTAAAAAGATCTAATTCAAATTGTAGAGAGAAACAATGTAGAGAGTGGCCTGAAGCGAAATGGTAGGAGCTACCAGGAAGCTATGGAACATTGTAATATTGTAGAACTTAGAACGGCCCGTATAATCCCCTAACAAACAATCAAAGGGCAAACAGTACCATATACAGTCTATCAACCTCCCTCTATATGCCAAAAGAATACCTCATCCCCATGGACCAATTTCTGCATCCTGAGTTGGTCCAAACACTAAGCGCTTTCCCAAGCGACCGGCTTGTTCTCCTTTGCCCATAACTTCTCCGCATCACTTCCAAACGGAGGAGGAACGATTCCATTAACCCGCCATAGTCTCCTTTCAGTCTCATCGACATGAAACTCCCAGTCATAACCTCTATCAGCAATATGAGGCTTCAAGGCTTTTTCAATCGCGTCGCACGTATTCTTGTAAACGTGGTCCTCATTTTCGAGCCGAACGGCAATGTGGTCGGCAACAATTCGAATAAACGGCTTCTCGGTTCTGTTTTCAGCGCCGACCCAGGTATCTCCGGGGGGAAGCTTCATAAAATTGATGACAACATAGAAGGCAGGAAGGCCGATTCGAGTGTAGAGCTTTGTGATATCTTCCGTCAGAGCTTTTTTGGAAGCGGTGTCCTCGAAGGTGCCGGAGGGGTGGTAGATGAGCCAAAGGGGCATTTTGAGTATGTGGTTATAGTTAAGCCGGAAACTCTCAAGTAGGAAAAACAGGGATGATTGGAAGAAAATAGGACGCAGATGTAAGATGGCGACTAATATACCTTATAAGTTTATAGCTAAGCCCATCCCAAGACAAAGTTCCTTTCTCCATATTACCTCACCTGGTTTCTTACGTGACTCTTGGAATGCCCTAAAAGCATACCCACCTATACAGCTACCAATCTTTATCGGGTTTTACATGATATTTTGAAATGCCGACAGTAGTATACTAGTTAGTGAGTTTCCGGATACCGATACGGCTGCGGCAAAAAGTGTGGGGTTGGTCGGATGGATCAGTAATCATTAGTACCGGATAGATCAGTAATCAGATAAGGGCTTACAGCTCGGCGTGGTCTGAAATAAACTCCGCGTGGTCTAGCACTAAATACGGAACAACCCTTTTCCATCTTAACCATGATGAGGTCTATTTCTTTCATAAAAATTGCATATATTCAATATACTAAAAATATGCACATTTTAATCTTGCACTTAAAGTATTTAAAAGAAAAAGACTTCCTAATAAAATACCCTAATAAACACCCTAAATACCCTTAAATCCCTAAATACCCTAAAAATTCTGATATATAGCTTGTTATAGGCTCATCGTGGTCTAAAACTAAGAGTCTTGACCACGATGAGCTTTTGCCAAGAACAGGCTCGGAGTGGTCTGAAATAGGCGGTGAAGTAACTGGCAGAATATTAGACCATGCTCACCTTTTTTCAGACCATGATGAGCTGCGACCCGATCAGATAACTACAAGGCGCCCTGGTTAAATTGCGCATAGATGAATGGATGAATAGATATACTAACCGGCGGCAGAGTTCTTCGGCTTTCATCGAAGCTATTTGCCCTACTCCATTGCTAATTATTGTGATGGACAATGATGTCACACCTACCGGCCTTACACTCGGGGCCTTCGCACAAGCAAAGGAACCCAGGCAATTGCACATCCTCCCGGGAGGAAGTCTCGATCGATGAAAATGCGCCGGCACAGGTCATATCCTTAAAAGATCATCTAGGAGAACGGGGAAACTACACTGATTATTGCTGATCATCTTATGTATCTCAATTTGCTGGAATGGAAAGCCATCTACATATTCAGCGTTCATATCAACATAAGAAAGAGCGATATGCATCCTCAATCGACTATCACATCAATCATGAATCGTCTCTCATCGAAGTCTCAAGCAAGGACTAGACCATCAATCAAATGACTATTCTGCAAACCGTCAATACATCGACCACACAACAAAACCAGGAAATGAAAGGTAAACTCACTAAGCGACTCCGGACCGGTATACGGCTTCTCACTGACCTTCTTGCCTCCTTTCAGCTCAATAACCTTCAGTTCGGACGACAAATCAACCTGTCTGCCAGTAATCGCCTTTTCCTGCATCTGGCGCGGAAAATCCACCTCCACCTTTTTCATCGGCTTGCAGAGCCAGAAGCCCGCATCCACGCAGTAATCCTTGAAATGGATTCTCTGCAATCTCTTGGCGTCAAACCAATGCAGGAACGGGTCCGCATCGACAATGAATCCAAAGAGAGTCAGTGAGCGGATGGATAGTTTCTGGCGAGTGCGGCCCACGGACATGGCACGCACTTTGGCCTTTTCGATGACCATCTTGTCGAGGTATTCGGCTTGGCCGAGCTTGTGGTCAAGTGCGCCGGTGCCGTCACCGCTGGTGATGGGCTTGCTGTTAGTAACTAAATGCGATGGGGAGGTGGAAGGGATGCTTACAAGTACACTGGTTCCGCATACTGAGCCTTGTTGAGCTTCCAGCCTCCCTTGATGTAGGGCCAATCGCCAGTCTTGCTCTTGCGGATACGGGGAGGCAGGGCCATGCCGAGTTCCAGTTCCTCAAGGTCTATGTTCAACCAGGCGGCCTGCCAGATGTATTTCTGGTATGACTGCATCATGCCAATAATCTTGAGACTGCGGAGGTTGCGAAATAGACAGAGAGGGGACATCTGCTCGAGATCAAGCATGATAGGTTCCGGCTCAACTTTGCTGTCGGTTTTATTGTCATCGTCACTGATGTTCTCCTTGTTGTCCAGGTCGCTAGGCCAGAACACGTCAAGTCCAAGCGCGTGACGGTCATCAGTGAGACGCTCCCAGGTCTCACCGCCGCGGAACTCCAGGAGAGGCTTCTCCGGGGTGGCTTCATCGGCAGATAGGAGCTGAACAGGCTCCACTTCGGTCTCGGCTTCAGACTCCTCCCGCATCAAGTTAGCCATTCTGTATAGGGCGGAGCGGATAAGCGAGCTCGAACGGCTGGATGCGACGCTGGATCCTCGAACGAGGGACTGGGAGCGCGTGCGAGATTGCGAACGAGGGCGTCTGGAAAGTTCAGCCACACGAGCTGTTGCTAGGGGAGTGCCAGTGAATGCCGCATCGTTCATGCTGAAGCGACGGCTTCTGCGTCTGTCTGTGTCGGCGCTGTTGGCAGCAGGGGCATGAGTGTTTCGCTCATGTTCTTGGTTGAATGGGAATCTTTCGTGCAAGGGCTTGTCTTTATCTGGATAGAGAGAGTATAAGGTAGATGGTGAGGGGTACGGATCTCAGCTAAGGAGAGAAGAAGGTAAATTCAATACTGACCTGCTTCGATGCGGTCGTGAATGGGCTGATTGTAAGCTTCAGCATCTTTCCAGAACTCTTCTCCAAGGAGAGTAGCCTTCCAGTGATCCGGGTAGTTCTCCATCGTGAGCCGTTGGTATCCGCCAGCAATGGAGCTGTGGTGGAGAAGACCTCAGTTGAACAGATGGTTGCTGCGCCGAGATCTCCTGTGGAGAATCAGGTGAGGAGTGGTGAAAGTAAAGAAAATGAGAAAACAACGGCGGCAAGCGGACGAACACATATTGTTGCAGCCAGGAAGTCATTCACTGATGCTGAGAGTGGAGTAGCTCGGCGTGTGTGCACAAGTAAACATCTCTTCTTTGCTGCCGGACAGACAAAACCGCCTCAAACATACTTGCTTCATAGAGAAGATCGACAAAGGAACTACACAACAAAGACTTTCACCAGACACAGCTTGCGCATACTCCATTGTCAGCTGCTACAGTTTCTTTATATACACATTATCCCTGTCAAGCTTTGTTGTGGCTATTTTTCCCCAGCCTCAAGATCCTGAACACCATGGACGGCTTTCTCCAGTTTCATCGCTATAATTACTACGATATTCCAAGCCGCTTGGATTCTACTATTAATCCAGACATCACACAACACACCCTGCAGCCACTATTTCTAATACAACATATCTCACTATGTTTCCAGAACCCACTGTCGTCAGGCCACAAGACCAGTACGTTATGTCCCATATTACTATCGATAATACTAACTGGGATGAGAACGTCCAAGCCTCAGGGATATTTGACGAGGTGACATGTTCGAACATGGTACCTACCTACGCGAGCGTGAGCGCACCTGTGCGGTCAAATCGTGGCAACCCAGTTACTTCTACCACCACCAGCCTCTTCGGTATCACCACGTTGCAATACATATAAATTCGCAAATGCGATCTTTTTGATATGCAACACAGACACCACCCATTCCCATCAGTTTACTGCACAGAGACGAACTTGCTACCGAATCTACAATGAGTGCCGACATCGAAATAAAGGAGGATACGTAAAATACACCGGGCCAAATGGTATATCATCGCTATACCAAGATGTGCACATTTCCAGGATTTCAATGTACACAGCCAGATTGGATAGTGTCATTCTGCTTTATGCCAGCCAATCCTCCATCACGCATCAGCTTCTCCAAACACCTCATCTCCTTCGGAAAAGAAGCGGTACTTCCTCCCCCATAGCCAAGGTTATAATCGAGGTGCTTTGGTTCAACACTCTTTCAGCATTGATTCTGCCCTTTTCACTGCTGTCGGCCAACTCGATGCGGTACTGTCGGAGAACTGTCGTAAGCGCAGCAACAAATTCGACCTGCGAGAACTTCTTTCCCAGGCATGCGCGGAACCCATCGCTAAATGGGATATAGGCACCTCGGACGGGTTTATGGATAGTAGGATATTCCAACCCCGGGCCAGCGAGTCCAGGTAGATCGGCGTTTCTGGCCAGGAAGCTACCCTTGTTGCGCGCATCCCACCTCTGTGGTTGAAATAGCGTGGCGTCGTCCCCCCAGTATTCTTCAGAATAGTGAAGACCATTCGTATTCAAGTTTATGTAGGTGCCTGGTTCCAAGACGTAGTCTTTGCCGTCGTAGTGGATGACGCTCGGTGAGTCCCCTGTACATTTTGGTATGGTGATAACCGGAGGGTAGAGGCGCATCGTCTCGAGCTGAATTGCAGTTAGCTTGTCACCAGTTATACAGGAAGGACTTTCGGCGTACCATCACACAAAGAGGGGTGACGAGCTTAGGGAATGCATCATCGTAGTTCCAGTCCTCAATATTTGGCAGTTTATCTTTGGTCGCCTCGGCTATGCCGTTATGTACCCAGTCTTGAACATTTTGATGGAGAGCAAGCAGTACCAAAGCAAATCTCAAGGTTGTTGCTGTCGTTTCATGCCCAGCAATGGTAAACAAATGCATATTGCTGATGATTTCTCGGTCAGAAAGACCTGCGTCCTTGGTATCCCCAGGCTTCCTGGAGATTAACATGCCTTCGATGAGATTTGAGGGATTTTCTTCTCCGCTTAATCTGGACTCTGTGGTAGTAATCAACCTCTGTAGATACTTGTCTAGATCCCGGTGAGCCGCAAAGTCTTGCTTGAAGAACGGAACCAACGGTCTCGGGACCCATTTAGGTAGCATGTTGTTCGCCAGCGCCATGGTGGGGATGTGCAGATTCATATAAGCCACTACTGATCGGAATGTAAAGTCGAATCCTGTCGGTGGGGTGGGACTGTCCCTGAAAATGTCCTCCGGGTTCTTGAGCGAATCCTGAGGCAGTAGCTTGAAAGGCGCCTTCACTCCAAACCCAGCGCCCGAGAGCACGTTCAGGGTAAGCTTGTGGATGTCGTCCCTAGTACTTTCCACCGTAAATCCCGATCCACGAGTGGAATCTAGAGGGGACGCCTCCGCCCATTGCCCGATCATGTCCTGTGTTTGTTGAATAGACTCTTCCCATACCAGGGCATTATTCTTCTCATGGAACGTGGTTGCCGTGTATCGACGGTGGTGAGACCATTCTTTGTCCTCACACTAGACAAGTCAGTCCACAACCTTCCTGGAATTGCGAAAAGTGGTACCCACCGTGACGACATTAGGCCCATACATATCCAATATGCCTAAGATACCATTAGCATCCGAGTCTGTACAACTGATAAGGGTTCGAGACTCACGATATAGCTTGACTGGCTTTGGAAAGTCCTGTCGGGCATTGACGATCTGGCAGACCACAGAAGCATCTGCAACGCTACAAAAAACACCCCGAGGATTGACCAGCATGTAGACCTTCCCGTACCTCTTCACCTGGCGATTCCTGACAGTCCAGCGATAGGTGCCGACATTATCGTACAGGAGATCGCCCATCCATTGTGGAAGACAATACTCTGCAAGGAGCGGGAGTAGCCAGCCGAACAATATTATGAATATAATGCTGACGTTGTACGGGGACGCAACATAAGGAAGCTTAGTGCGCTGCGCTTTGCGAATATTTTGGGCGAGGTTCCAGATGTAATCAAAAACAACCAGGCCAATGAAGCCTAAGACGAGTGTGTACGCGATCATCGCACTGGGAAGCCCAAGCATCGGGCGGGTATTCGCGTCAGCAGAACTTTACTTTGCAGGAACGAAGGAATCCCTGGATAATAAATAAGCATCAGCTCATCGACCGGCGATTCCCTCAAATCCCGTCGGATTATTGTTTCCCCCCTAATAAGCGCCAGGTTGTCAGCGGCGCAGCGCAGCTGACATGTGCTAAGCTTGAGTCGCACTGACTTTGAGTTTAAATGAGTAGTCTGTAATACTCTCCGGCGCTTAGCGAGATATGAAGGGAGACTTCAGGAGGAAGGTATACCAACCTGAAGGTGGTCAATTGATGGTGGTACCAACAGAGGCAAAAGGGAGGTGACATGTCTATCAACCCAGTAACTCCATGGATCTCGGACTGTCTTTGATTGGCAGCTGAAGGCGTGGCTGCAGGACGCACGGGAGATGGATCATGCGCCACGGGTTCTGCAATCTGCTATCGTTTCATTCGACAGTATCTAGCGAATGAGAATCCGTCTGTTCTGATTGCATAGATTGCAATTGACTCGGGTGCAGAAAACGAGAAGGTACGGGGAACGTCGGCTGGTTATCGACATTGTTGGTGGCTTGGGGCGTAAGATAGATAAGCAAGCAGTGGGTTTGGGCGGAGCCATATGCGGAATCTGGAACACAATTCAGGCACAACTTCTCCACTACATTGCTTGAGACCAGAAAAGTTCTGTCCTGAACTACGTCACTACGATAATCTGGAAAATCGCAGTCTAGAGAGCAGCTCCTGTTCGTCAAATCGAGCACTACGTCGCATGAATCCCTAATGGAAGGCCTGGCCCATCCTACTATACCCTGACGGTGCAGGCGGTGCAATGCAGGAACCCGTCAGCCATCCGTTTCAAGTACTGTCGGCTTGCCGTAAGAGAGCTTGAATCGACATCACGTTGTTTCTTCTTGTTCACTGTTCCCGTGTTCATTACATCCATGAATACCGTATATAGCGTAGCATAGCGCGAAAAGTCAGGATTTGCCGGTACTGCCGATCCTACAACCGAAAAAGAGACTTTTGAAAACCCGTAGGAAAATAGTTCGATTCAAAAACAATCATGCAAGGTTATTCCCATCATAGCACTATCCTAGTACTTCTTGCCCTGACGCAGGACATCACCGAACTCCTCCAGAGGGCTGCGGATGAGCTTAGTCTCCTTCCAGAGGTTGGGGGTGAGGAAGCCGTAGGTGTTGACGACGGCAAGGAAAGTAGCCTTGAGAGTGTTCTCGAGGGTCTTGGTGGAACCGGAAGAGCAGGTGTAGGCGTCCTGGACACCGGCAAGCTGGAGCAGACGCTTGACAGCGGGGGAGGCAACGAGACCGGTACCACGGGGAGCGGGGATAAGCTATAACCGGGTTAGCATATTGGCCGGACGGAAAAGCGAAATCGATGATCGAAAAAGAGTCGCGACATACTCTGACGGAGACGGAACCACACTTGGCGCTCTGCTTAACGGGCAGAGAGTGAGGCTCACCAAGGTTGGTACCCCAGTAACCTCTACGGACGGGGAGAACGCTGAGCTTGGCGATGGTGATGGCAGCACGGATAGCGGTAGCGACTTCCTTGGAGGTCTTGATACCGAGACCGATGTGACCCTCGGAGTCACCGATGACGACGACGGCCTTGAAGCGGGTACGCTGACCGGCACGGGTCTGCTTCTGGACGGGTTTGATCTAAATTTTCCAGCCGTCAGCACCTCCCATTTTTTTTTCGATATATCCTTTTTGATCCCATCATGTCTGCAATTCCGATCCACGTATCAATTCCACCCGCGCATTCAATCCTATTTCCCGCGCACAATCGTAGATCTTCCTTGTCGACAATTCGGTAATCGGGCGATCGGTTCGTACCTTCATGACCTCATCCTTCAGCTTGGGGAGGAAGAAGTCCACAATCTGGTACTCCTTCACGGGCAGGGAGTGCAGGTAGATCTGCTCCATGCTGGTGATCTTGCCAGCCTTGACGAGACGGCCGAGCTTGGTGACGGGCTGCCATTCCTTCTCCTGCTCCTTGGCACCACCGCGACGACCACGGCGACCACGGCCACGGCCACGGTCACCACCACGGTCACCGCGAGAGCCGAATCCTCCACGTCCACGGGGAGCGTCAGCCATGTTGGATATATATGGCGATTGAGAAAGTCGGGGGGGAGAGGTAACGGACGGGAGGTGTCGTTGGGGTTGTCGACGTCGAGGTTGACTTTCTTCTCGCTATCCACAACTGTTTTGGCACCTGGGAAATTTCGCTGGCGGGTGCGCTAAGCGAGCCCGCAGCCCTGTGCCCTAAGGTGGCCTCCCGATTAGGTAACCCGAACGGGACCCCCCATCCCGTATCATCATGTGATAAGTGGATTATACCCCATTGGGAGCTGTTATCTTCCAATGATTTTGCTTTGTTTTTTCCATTTCAATCCCGTTGATGTTCTTATCGGCGGTCTGGGGTTCTGATCCAATTACTTGAAGTTATCAGAGCTCCCCTTTGGGCCCTCTTCTGCTCTTCTCCAACTATTTACAAATCCGGGGCACTGGGATTGTTGTCTTCATCCCCTATTATTTGCATTAATTAGTCTCACTAAATATATAGTCGTATTTATTCTTTGATCATGCTCCGGTGGTATGTCCCTATCCATCCTGATGATCAATATTTCCATCGCTGATCAGGCACAGGTATCAAGCGAGGTTGGCCAAGCAGCCTATCCTCACTGCTAGTGTGACGAGTGCTGTAAGAACTCCATTCTTCTTTCTTGCAAATCAAGATTCATTTCCTATCGTACTCTCTATTATCTAATGTCAACCCCGACGTAATACCAATTTGAGCTGACCTTTATTTCCCATGCGGACTAGCTGTTGTTTGGTAGTGGAGATGTTCTAGCCCAACAACTAGTCGATCGTAAGGGATTTGATAAGCACGATCTGGCAAGAACGGGACGCATGGCCCTTTATGGTGGAGGTGAGCTACCATATAATTCCTTGTCAATCTAGGATCTTCTTTCTGCCCTTGGAAGTCCTGGGAAAGCCTTCCTCCATACAATGGGAAGTGGTCAAGCTAACATATAACAGCGATCTTCGGGCCGGCTGCTACCACCTGGTACGGTGTCCTCCAGCGTCACGTCGTCCTGAATAACGCCAAAACTACCCTCATTGCCCGTGTCATCGCGGATCAATGTGTCTTTACTCCCGCACACCTTACTTGTTTCTTGTCCTCCATGGCTATCATGGAAGGCACCGATCCGATTGAGAAGTGGCGCAATGGTTTCGTTCCCAGCTTCAAAGCAAACCTTGCGATTTGGCCTCTCGTTCAAGGAGTCAACTTTGCCATCGTGCCACTTGAGTACCGCGTGCTTTTTGTCAACCTAGTCGCTTTGGGTGTGTATTCCGGCCTTCTACTAATATCGAATGATGCTGACGCCATTAGGCTGGAACTGTTTGTTGAGCTTGATTAACAGCGGTGAGAAGTGATTTTGATTTTCAATACCCTGTCTGTTGTAGACACTCTTTGCAGATATCCCTACACTGTCCATAGATACTAGATGTTTTTATTCGGTCCAATTGTTTATCTCTTGAATTCTGATATCTACGGCATTTTGCATGTTATATAGACTAATTCAAGGGTACTAAGTACTACTATGTTGTTTGGGATCATATGACACTAACAAGTTACTGGTAGTATGGAGTTAGTACTGTAGTTGTGTGGTTTTCATTGTTGTTCGTCAAATAGGCTAGTCGTAAGCAGATTGCGGATTTATATATTTCAAAGTTGTAGTAGTATTGTAAGTAACCGACAGTAGCACTACTAAGTACTACTTGCTCTCAAAGCTGGACTAAGTAAATCTCGGTAGTGTGAGAGGGGATTATCGATGAATAGCCTGTAAAATAAAATTATCTCATTTAACTAAATAATAACTATAAATAATATGCCATGATGTCGACAAGATGGCATTCCCGGCGATTAGGGCTGGGGTTGGGCAGCGGTTAGCCTATGAAAGCACTGCAAAGCGGCGTGGCCCAAAAGGGTAAGGTTCCAATCGTGTCCCCAATGCGGCTTTCTCCAAACCATCAAAACTTCAGGTTGTGATTTTCTGTCGTCGCCTCAAAGAATCCACCCTCTATCACGACTGCTCTCGCCGTGATTCTGCCTGGAGCAGACGACTCAACTTCGCGTGAACCGATCGCGCCACTCCTTGCTCCTACTCTGAGCCTGTCACCCCCCAGCTGCGCCTTCCTCCGCCAATCTCTCCCCGACACAAAATTTGCCATCCGCGCTATTTTGTCTCTTCCCCTCCGACACGACCGCTCTCCCTCTCATCACCACAATCCCGCCGCTGCATCCTCTTCAACCACCTCTCACTTTCCCCTCACTTCCTCACTCAACTTTCATAATGGCCGCTGTTGCTGAGAACGGCCACGCGCCCGTGGCTGACGAGAACGCCGCCCCCGTTGCTGCCGCCGTCGAACAGAAGGAACAGACCGAGAAGACGACTGTCACAGTATTCCACGATCCCGAAAACTTCAATGTGAAGCATCCTTTGATGCACGAGTGGACTCTGTGGTTTACCAAGCCCCCTAGCGGCAAGGTACGGATTCTTGCCGAATCAGACGCAGCAGTGGATCAAACAACTAACCTTTCCTGTGCGATAGGGCGATAACTGGAATGATCTGTTGAAGGAAGTCGTGACTTTCAACTCCGTTGAGGAATTCTGGGGTATCTACGTATGTGTTCTTTTTTTTGCATTCACCGAGGAGACCTGCCCGCTAACCAATGCTTCCATAGAACAACATCTCGCCGACATCCGAGTTGGGCCTCAAAGCAGACTACCATCTCTTCAAGAAGGGAGTTCGTCCCGAGTGGGAAGACCCCCAGAACAAGCACGGAGGCAAGTGGTCATACTCTTTCAAGGACAAGCGCTCCGTGCCCATCGACGACCTGTGGCTGCACGCACAACTGGCCGCTATTGGCGAGACTCTCGAGAACGATGGTGACAACGAGGTTATGGGTGTTGTTGTGAATGTACGCAAGGGCTTCTACCGTGTTGGTCTGTGGACTCGGACTGTTGGCAAGAGTATCCCCGGAGACAAGAACGGTCGCACACCCGCACAGGGCAAGGAGATCCTCGAGAACATCGGCCGGCGCTTCAAGGAAGTCCTTCGTCTCAAGGAGGCTGATGCCGTTGAGTTCTCGGGTCACACGGACAGCGCACACAGCGGCAGCACGAGAGCCAAGGCCAAGTACACTGTCTAAGGTATATAACCTGTGTGTGCAGCTCCATTTACGAGGTATTCATTGCGGATCTGTTTCTTTGCTACGGAATAATGGGAAGTCTTTGTGACGATGGTTGATAACGAATCCGAATGGACCGGCATGAGGAAATGCGCGTCCGACTTGCTTGCATTTGCAGTTACAGTGGTGGTTCGGTCATAGGCACTGATGGCATGTTTCTTTCCCTCAGTACGTATTTCTGACGAGGTTTATACCATATTTCATCGAGTTATAGCTTTACGCCTCTAGTGGCCCACAAAATAACGAAAAACACTCTTAAAACATCTTATTCTAGTGCATTCTCAATAGACATTCAGCTGCTTCTGGCTCAACTCTTTCCATCTTGTGTGCCTAAAACTGACAACCATCTGGGATAGGGATGCACTTCATCGAGCTGACTTGATACTGACTTGATGCCGAACTTGATGCCGGACTTGATCGACGTAACCCTGGTGTAAAACGTTGACTCACTGGAACTTCGGCTTTCCTACTTATCCACGGCTCCCAGATGGATGAGTTTTCATTTGGTCTACTGTGATCCGTCTGATGGAACGTCGATCTATTCTTGGGGCTCCTGAGGCGGTCCAGTTCGGCCCAGACTGGACTGATTACCTGCGCTGAAGTCACTTTGCACATCCTGATTCATTTGCTCTAATTATATCGAGCTCTGACTTTTTCTCAAGCTTTTTTTGAACTATACACTGATACCTCGTCTCGGTGTCATCTGGACGACTATAAAAAGGGGCCGCAAGTCCTGCTTGTCTCCTGGAAAACCATCCCTCCTACAACTCACTCCTCCTCACCTATTCTCTACTCTTGCTCCTACTTCCTCTTCTCTCTTCCCCTTATTCTTACTCCTACTCTTCCTACTTTTCCTACTTTTCCTACTTTTCCTTTCACTCTTATCTTCTATCCTTATTCCTACTCTTCTAGTCTTACTCTTATCCTTACTCCTATTCTTATCTTATATAGTCTTATTCTTATTGCTTTCTGCTTGTTTGTCTGCTTGCTTTTGCTGGCGTTCTTTGCGTTCGTTTGAATCGACTCGCCTTCTTACCTCCTTTGCCTGCCCTGCTCGTTCTGCTTTACATGCTCGGCTTTACTGGTTTGTTCTGCGTTGAGTTGCTCATTCTGCGTTTCTCGTTTTACTGCCTGCTTTCATTACTCCCTGCCTGCCCCATCCTCATCTCCTCTACCGTCTCCCACTCTACCCTGCCCTCTTCCCTACTATCTCATCTCTCGTCACCCGCCCTTCTTTTCTCTTCTCTGACCTCCCATCCCATCCTCTCTCCTGCCCTTCTCTTCCCTTCCCTTCCCTTCCTTTCACTCTCCTGCTACACCTTCGTCTCCCCCACCGTCCCCTCCCCTGCCTTGTCCTACCTTCTCCTAACCTTCTCTGCCCTTCCCCTTCTTTTCCCTACCCTGCTCTGCCTTGCCTTTCTCTTGCCGTTTTCTGCCCTTCACTACCATTACCCTCCCCTTCCCCTCCCCTTCACATTCCCTGCTTTACCCTGCCCATATCCTACCCTGCCCTCCCCTTTCCCTGTTCTTCCACTACCCTGCCCTGCCCTTCCCTGCCCTGCCCTGCCCTGCCCTTCCCTGCCCTGCCCTGCCCTTCCCCTGCCTTGCCTTTCCCCTGCTTTCACCTGCCCTGCCCTGCCCTACCTTGCTTTGCTTATTCTGCGTTGCTGTTTTCTGCGTTGCTGTTTCTGCGTTGCTGTTTCTGCGTTGCTGTTTCTGCGTTGCTTGTTCTGCGTTGCTTGTTCTGCGTTGCTTGTTCTGCGTTGCTTGTTCTGCGTTGCTTGTTCTGCGTTGCTTGTTCTGCGTTGCTATTTCTGTTTGTTCAGCGTTGTTCAGCTTGTTCATTACTCTTATTCTTATCCTTATTCTTATTAGATAGTCTCTTATTCTTATTTCTATACTTATCTATTCTTATTATATAGTTTCTTATTCTTATTAGGTAGTCTCCTATTCTCATCCTTTCTATTCTTATTAGATAGTGTCTTATTCTTATCCTTTCCTTTCCATTTTGTCTCCTTTTCTTGTTTCCTTTTGTTTTTATTCCTGTCTTTCTACTGTTTTTTCTAGTCCTTGATTTCCTACTTTCCTACTCTCTTGCCTTTCTGCTCTTCTGCTTTCATTTTCTACTTCCCAGTTTCATTGCTTCTAGTTTCTTGTTTCCTATTATTTCTGCTTTTCATATCTTATTCCCCATTTCTTAATGCCCTATTTCCTTGCCTCTATTCCCTATTCCCTATTCCTCCCCTTCCTCCCCTTCCTATACTTCTTCCTAATTTCCTTGCTTCTAGTTTCTTGTTTCCTATTTCCTATTCCCTATTCCTCTTCCTCCCCTTCTTCCCCTTCTTTTACTTCATGCCTACTCTCCTGCTTTCTGCGTTTCTGCCTTCTTCCCTATTCCCTATTCCCTATTCCGTAGTTTCCTTGCTTCTAGTTTCTTATTTCCTATTCTCCATCCCCCATTCCCTTCTTTCCTTCTTTCCTTCTTTCCTTCTTTCCTTCTTTCCTTCTTTCCTTCTTTCCTTCTTTCCT